>NC_056748.1:1022632714-1022760214 GCF_019279795.1 Protopterus annectens | reverse complement strand
GTATCACAACTCGCTACGCACTTAAAATAGTATTTCTTCCCAGTATCTGGATGAATGAAACAATTAGAGCTATCAATGTATCTACAAAAGTTACAACTGCCACATGGGTATGTTCCTTTAGCATTAGATTCCCCTTTATTGGGACCTATGTGGCATAGCATTCTCTTTATGTTTTTTCTATTTTTATATCTGAATCTTGGTTTTTCTCCTATTATATTTGCTATTTTTGGATCTGTAAGTAGGATCTCCCAGTGCTTCTCAAAAATATTATAAATACTGCTTCTATTTCTGGTGAAGAACATAGGTACTTTAACCCCATTATCATGTTTAGCTCTCGTAATGGAAATATTGTCATCTCGTGATGAATAATATGGTTTAGCTCTATTTTCCCTTAACGAATGAATATCTTGCATGCCTGTTTCAATATCAACATTACTATATCCCCTGTCTAAAAACCTGGACTTAAGGTCTTTTAGTTCATGATTAAAACCTTGTGTAGTGCTGTTTAACCTGGAGGTATGCATAGCCTGACCCTTAACCACATTGTGAAACACATACTTAGGGTGCATACTGCTTCTATGCAGCAGGGTGTTTTTATGACACTCTTTCCTATGTACACCTGTGGAAAGGGAGCCATCATCCATCCTTTTAACACAGACATCCAAAAAACTAATCTGTATATCAGAAATATTAGAAGAAAAACACAAAAATTCTGTGTGTGTATGTGTGTATATATAGATATACATGTTCACACACATTATATATATATATATATATATATATATATATATAGAGAGAGAGAGAGAGAGAGATTTGGTGTGTGTGTGTGTGTGTGTGTGTGTGTGTGTAGATATACATTTATATATAGATATATCTACATACAGATAAACACGCACACACATATACTCTTGTTTGAAAGTCACTATTTCCTTTTCATCATTAGTAGCACCATTTGAACTTTAGAACCCAGAATGACTAATAAGTAGCATATACTGTGTAATACCTTGTACATATTCAAGAGAAATTTGGATCAGTGGATGGTGAAATCACAAATTTAGCCCTGGTCTGGCACCTATATCTCTATTAAAGAGTGAACGCTTGTAAATGCCCATCTTCTCAAGTTAATATACCCCCATGTAACCTATGGCACCAAGACTTTTCTAATATTTTTGGGAAGCATCGTTATGCTTAAAAATGCCCTTTATTTTTGTTAGGCTACTATTTTCCTGAGATCCTCTGAAATATTAATTAATTAATTAATTAATTAATTAATTAATTAATTAATTAATAAGTTAAAATATATGTCAGTGAGGGGTTTTATGTTTCAGGCAGGTCCACTAGAATATCATTTTTGTGAAGTAGGTCATCTCTTTCCAGTCCTGCAGCATTTTTATTATAAGGACAAATAGTAAAACTTTAATTTAGAGTAGATTTCTTGAAGCAAAATAAAACAGTTAATGCTGTGTCATGGCAGAACACTGATTTGATACAAGTGATATGATACATACCCTGAGGTGAAGCTGTCTGACTATGGGATCCCCTGTCACATGTATAATTGTTCCAGTAATGACACTTTTGGATAAGGTAATACATGCCCCATAGACACCTCTTACACTTCCTCATTTCCCACCTTAGACTGCACCATCCCTCTGAAGGTGGGTTAGGCCAGTCAAACATTGGGTAGATTTATGAACACATATCCCGTTATCCAGGTCTTATTTGAAGGAAGATTACACTGCTCTATCTGCAGGGAGAGTGTTCCAGAGGTGAGGTAGGTGCAGAGTAACAAGTCTGTCTCTTCACCTTGCCTTATTGATCTGCTGAAGCATGTTTAGATCACTTGTTCTAGTATTTGTGGGACTGTTGATTTGTGAATGTACAAGTGTCCCTGGACTGCTTTGGTCTGTTATAGCTCAGATGGCAAGGCACAGATTTCCTCTGAGGAGCTGATAAGACTCATAAAAGAGGAATAGTGCTTCTAGACTTTTCTGTGGATTTTAATTCTTTAATCCTATTTGTTGGGAACCTATGGGTCTTTTCAGCAGTTTGATAAGCCTAGTGAGGTACATCCCAAAGAGGACGATGTATCCTACAGTTGGTTTGATTGGTGCTGGATACAAGGAAACAATGACATCTTTGTATCTGGGTGGTATTACCTTGGTAATTAGCTGCAACAAGTAGAAGGATTCCCTAACAACATTTGCTACATGGTGATCAATGGAGAGGCAGTTATCAGCCCAGAATACCAGGCCACAAATTGTATTTTCATTTTGAAGTAGAGTATTGTCAGTGCTGTATGCTTGGGGGATGGTTTGTCTGTCAAATGTGACAGTTTTGCATTTTTAACATTTTATTGAAGCCCATTCTCAGTATAGCAGACATTTGCAAGTGTAAGGTCCTGCTTGGTGGGCTTTTGCATCACAGCTGTGTTTGACAAAAACTTACACTCTGCAATTATCCACAGATCTCAGTTAGCCATAGGTCACCTTCATGTTCTGGCACTGTCCCTGCCACCCACACCATATGGATTCTTTTAGCCAATTTGCTTTCCATATTACCACACAGAGATCCATTTATAATGCACTTAGTTTAATTATGCTAGTATGGTCATTTGCTAAACGAAAACTATGGTCATTTGGCCAAATCAAGGTAGGCTGTCTTGATAGTATGATCACTTTTCATAGCTTGTGTTACCTTTTCCAGGATGCTTAGCATGTTCATTACGCAGGATCTACATTTTACAAAATCAAATTACTGTTGATCAGGTCTGTTATAATGTGTTTCATGGCCTTTAAACTGAGACCCTTCAGGCTGATGGATCTGTAGTTTCTGAAGTCAGTAGTAGAGTCACCTGTGTTGTATGCAATACTTATGGGATGGAACCTGTAGCTAGGGTCAGGCTAAATAGCCAATGAAGAGGTTGTAACTGGGTGTGTTTAATATAGCAATAACCCATGCCTGGGTGTGGGTAATGCTGGATTTACCCACGGTTGGTGTGGTTTGGTGTGGTGTGGTTTGGTCACTAGGATGAAGCCCGAGTGGCCAAACAAAGACAACTGTGGGTAAATCCAGCATTACCCACACCCAGAAGTGGATTATTGCTATTATACAATGACATTATTTAAGAAAAAAAATAATTACTTTTCTTAAATAATGGTGTTGTATAATGCTGCCTTGCTGCCCTTCCGCAGCTGCCTGGTATTCTGCGGCAGTTCTGATGTACTGCGCATGCGTATGCTTTTGCAGTACCTCAGAGCTGTGGGTGGAAGCAATGGAGAAAGCAAGATCTCCGTTGCTTCTTACAAAGTGTCTCGCTGTATTAAAGGAGTTTAACATAGCGAGACAGCTTTAAAAAAAGCAACAGAGAATCTCTGTTGCTTTTTTTAAAGCTGTCTCACTATGTTAAACCCATTTAACATAGCGAGACAACCTTAAAAAAAGCAAAGGAGAAAGCAAGATCCCCGTTACTTTTTTTTAAAGCTGTCTAGCTATGTTAAACTCCTTTAACATAGCGAGGCAGTGTGTAAAAAGCTACGGAGATCTTGCGTTCTCCATTGCTGTAAAAGAAGACTTATACTAATGGAAAAAGTCCAGGCGACCAGACCTTTTTCCATTAGTATAAGTCTGATTTACAACATGCACGCTGACCAATCAGCGTGCACGTTTTCGAATATTAATGGAGGGTTGTTGTATAATTCTATTTAATAAACAATCTGGTATGTTATTTTGTCTCCTGAGGGAAGTATTTTTAGTCTTGGACAGCATTTTCAGTAAATGTTCTTTAATGGTGTTGGCAGGTCGAGATCCAGGGAAATGATAGGGCTTTGGACAGTTATCTCAGGAGTGAAATTTGCAAACAATTTGTTTGCTAGTCTATTGGCAATTTCCACCAGCTCTGAGTATTTTTTTTACCATTTAATATAAGTTGAATACACTGTCAAGTGTTGCTTCTTTGTTTTTTAAAAAAACTTAAGAAGGATTGTGATTGTTCTTTGCTTCAGACATCAACTTGAGTCTATTAAGGCAAGCCATGAAATCAATAGTCTTTTGTAATTTTTATATAAATTCCCAGTATTTTCATTGGTGTGGGGTTCTTTAGATCTGTTGTTTACTTTGAGTTTTCCTTTTATTGTAGATTTTATTTATGCAGATAGACCACCATGACGGTTTGCTATTTAACTTCCTATTGTATTTGGATGAAGAGGGGAATGCCAGTTCTAATCTTTTATTTGTGTGGGTATAAAACTCCCTGTGACTCTGTCTGCTGAGGCAATATCTGGGCTGATGTTGCTATAAGTGAATTTCAAGATTTCATTATAGAATTCAAACTAAAAGTTAAAAAGGCCACATAGGCAAATCATTCCATACGTACTGTAAGAAAGACTCAATTGGGTTAGTGTGTTCACTGTGTAATACCTTAAACCTCCTAAAGCAGAGGCCCATGACCCCCTAAGGACATACAGTGTTTTAGCTACATAGCTTCTGAATGGCTATGACTTTATTTTTTCACTTTTAAGTATTTATGGGTCCATTCAGGCCAATAACACCAAACCCTGCTAGTTGTAGATACGATTGTTTTGACCTTTTTAGTGACCTCTTCATTAAGAGATTTGTGTGCTTGAACCCTATGAATTCTCATACATATTGGTTTCAGATGATTTAGACAGATTGGGGGAAAGTGTTGCTAGTTTATTGTCTGACTTAATTGGAGAGGGAGTTATTAGTGCAGTCCTGCAAAATAATGCAACATTTGTAAGTATCAGGTCAGGAATTTGAGTTTATCATCATCATCCCCCCATTTTCTAAATGGGGTCAGGTTGTCATTTTAACTGTTGCCATCTCTCTTGATTGAATGCCACATTCCTTCCTTCCTTTTATATTCATGCTTGACTGTCGCGTATCTTCTCTCACACAACACATCCACCTCTTTGCTGGACACACTTGTTTCCTCTTACCTTTTTTCTGTCTGTCCCAAATCTTCTTCACCAGATTGTTTTCCTACTTTTCTGCACATGTGCCTGAACTACAGTAATCTGTTTTCTTTAATCTTTTCTGCAATTGGAGCTAATTTGGCTTCTGCTCTTATGTCCTTATTTCTTCATCTGTCCTACAGTGTGCATCCTACCACCCATCTCAGGCACTTCATTTCCATAACCTCTAGCTTCCTCATCTGCTGTGCCTTTACTGCTAAGATTTCAGTACCATAAAGTAGTACTGGTCACACCACTGTTTTGTACACCTTACTTTTCAGATTCTTTGGCATTCTTCTGTCATACACTGCATCTGACCCTCTGAGAGAGTTGGCTGCAGCCCCTCTAATTCTAGCTTTGACCTCTTCATTCAAGCTTCCCTTTTCCTCAACCACCCGTCCCAGATACTTGACACTGTTAACCTGTTCCACTATCTTCCCCTCTATCTCAATTCTCAGCTTCTTTTGATTTCCACAATTTGCTGCCATTACCACTGTCTTATCTGTACGTAGTTTCATCTTGTGTGCCTTCAGTTTTGCATTCCATTCCCCTATCCTTTGCTGAAGTTCTTGCTGAGTTTCTGCCTGCAATGCCACATCATCTGCATACAGTAACTTTGCTGATCTGTCCCCTCTGACCTGTTTGCTAATGTAGTCTATTATGAGTATAAACAACAGTGGACTCAGAGCTGAATCTTGATGCATACCCACTCCCATCGTGAATCCCTCGGAGAGACCGAGCACTGTTCATGCTGTTTGTACTTAGCCAGTATTAATTCTGCCAATGTTTCTGGGACTTCACACCACCTGAGGACTGCCCAAGTCAGCTTTTTTGGTACCTTGTCATATCCATTCTCCAAGTCTAAGATTGCCTATTTGGACTCTTTCCTCATCTCTAGCTTGTTCTCAACTATATATCTCACTGCAAATATTGGGTCACTTGTGCTGCATCTTGATCTGAATCCGAACTTTTCATCTCCCATCTCATTTTCTACTATTTTGCATATCTGTTTATTGGTCATCTTCTACAGAACTTTCATGAATTGTCCAGGAGTTTGATACCTCTGTACTGCCCACAGTTGTGGATGTTCCCTTTGTTCTTGTGCACTAGCACAAGTGTGCATATTCTGCAGTCATCTGGGGTATGTCTTTCTCTCCACACTGCTTTGAATACCCGCAGAAGCCATTCTCTACATCTCACTCAGCATCTTTATCATATGTGCTGTGACCTCACATGAGCCTGCTGCTTTCCCTGACTTCAATTTCCTTAGTGCTGTTATTACTCATTCTAGGGTAGGCTACTCTTCTTTCATTATAGGTTGTATCTGGGGCAGTGCAACTTCTGTGGGGGTTTCTTCATTCAAAAGTTGCTGGAAGTATTCCTTCCATCTGCCTTTGATGTCCTGTGGACTGATGAGCAGATTGTTGCTGGCATCTCTTATGAAGGGTGTCTGACTTCCTCCTTTATCTTTCTGTCTTTGCCTTGCAACCTGATATAGTTTCTTTCTGCCACCTACTAAGTCACTTTCCACAAGCTAGTAGAGTGCCTTTGCTATTGCAACTCCTTTCTTAGCCTCTTCGTTAGCCAACCAGTAGTCCTTCCCAGGCTGGTCTGTCTTTTGCTATTGCAACTCCTTTCTTAGCCTCGTTAGCCAACCAGTAGTCCTTCCCAGACTGGTCTGTCTTTTCTATCTCCCACTTTTTCCTGCATTCCTCCTTTCTTTTGATGACTTCCTGGACTTCTGCATTCCACCACCGTCTTTCCTTATGTACCTAACTTCCATGCCTGGTTCAGCCACATATTTGTTCTATAGTCCTCACACATGCTGTTTTGAGGTGCTGCCATTCTTTTTCAACTCCACCAACTTCCTCCTCTTCTTGGGGTGCTAGAGCCCTGAGTAATTCCTTGAACTGTTGTGCTTTCTCTCCAGTCAACTTCCAGGTCTTCAGCATGGTCTCTGTTGACCTTAGAGCCTTGTCTAACCACTGCTTGCAGCTGATTGTTGCAAACAGTGGTTTATACTGTGGGTTGATTGTTTCACTGGGGATGACTTTGCAATTACTGATTCTGCCCTAGTACCCCTTCTTTGTTAAGATGAAGTCTACCTCAGTTGTATGTTGGACACTCTTACATGTGATCTTGTGACTGTCTCTCTTTCTGAGTGATGTGTTGGCTACTATCAGGCCATTTGCCATTCAGAAGTCTAGAGTGGCTTCTCCACCTTTATTCCTCTGTCCTGATATGTGTATTCATCACCCATTATCAACACCAATTCATGTTGTCCTGCTTTATCTAGTAGGTCCTGCAACTTCTGTCTGAATGTGCTCTTCTCTTCACTGTCACAACAACCCTGCTGTGGGACATAGGCTGAGATTATGAATACTGTCCTATCATTAGGCCAGAGCCTGACTGCCATGAGTCTGTCACTAACTCTTATGACATCC
This sequence comes from Protopterus annectens, assembly GCF_019279795.1. NCBI lineage: Eukaryota > Metazoa > Chordata > Ceratodontiformes > Protopteridae > Protopterus > Protopterus annectens. The sequence goes on along the minus strand of NC_056748.1, from coordinate 1,022,752,800 downwards.
CTCACTGCCTTCTGAAGCCTCTCAACACAATTTCCACACCATTTCAAAGCTGTTCTCCTCCTGTGTAGCAGACTGCATCCCAAGCCAAGCGGCTTTGCTGCATTGCCCTTCCATCTTGTCTCCTGGATACATAGGAAGTTCAGACTCCTCCATACATTCATGTCATCCACTTCCAAGCTCCGTCCTGTCAGTGAACCTACACTGAGCATAGCAATTCTTAGTTCATGTTTGGCATGTTGATTGGTGTCATGTCCAGCTTTTCTCAATAGAGCTATCCCAAGTATCTTAGGCTGGGCAACTGGACACCAGCCAGTAGCTTATTGACCCAGGGCTGTTGGACTTTTTATGGCACCTGGTCAATAGGAGCACATTCACCCCTCCCACCATTAGTATGGGTGCTTAGTGTAGGTCAGAGTAGGCCAGATCCTCAACCCACATATCACCAGCAAATACCCATGCCCATTTGGTGATATTAGTCAACATGACAGAATCACCTACAGGCATATGTTACACCATTGAGTGGCTAGCCCTGCCATGGTGCACAGTCTGTGATCTCCTATCTTGAGGATACTGTGCACCACAGTAGATGCCAAAAACTGTTGGTCTATACAACTCTTCCCCCATTGGGCAACATGTAGAGTCTCTGCTGTTGCCCACAGCTCCTTTTTTGTCCTCTAATTGGACAAGTTATAATCTGGTCCACAGAGTTTTTATTTATTAGATCTAAAAACATCTGTACAAATCCTATGTTAGAGGTGTAGGGACTCAGACTCTAGTCAATTGTTGTACAGTTAAAGTCTTTCAGAATGGTGTAATTTTTATTGATGAAGAGTTCATCCATGATGTTTAGGAACCTGAATTGAACTTCCAGGATCATGGGTGTCCTGTAATGGGAAACAAACTGACAGTTGATTTTGTTGGTGTTTGTGTTTGTCCATTTTAGATGGAAATTCATGCCGTGCCTCTTGGTCGTGTCCCCCTGCACTTTTGGACGAAGGAGTTGGAAAAAAAAAAAGAGAAAAAAATAAGAGAAGATGATGTACTTTGTTGATGTCATTCTCAAGTGAAACTAAATCGGTTAGTTTTGGCATCTCCATGTCATTACACAACTATTTGGCATACACTTCTGATCTCCAAATCAAAAATAGGGAGTTCTGATTAACCAAGTTTGCAGCTGATTTTAAAACAGGAGTTATACTCAAATGCCCTTCTGATATGCAGAATCTTCGAAGCAAACATGCACATTAGTAGTTGGTGCTCTAAAAACAGGTTAAAACAAAATGCTAAAAATACAATATTGTTGCACTTGGTAAATAAATCCTCCAACCAGCTTATAGCATAATATAGTATAGAAAAACAGATGTAGTCCCTCTCCTTTGATCATCATGTTGCAACAGTGGTCAGGCAATCCTCCTGTCTGGCACAGCTAATTACAAAGGGAATTTCCTCTAGATCCAAAGAAGTCCTCTATATTCTGAACTGATCAGATCCATCATTGAATACAATCCCCCCCCCCCTTTGGGATATATCTTACAAAACATGTAAAGAAGTTGGAGAGACCCCAAAGGTCCCTGACCAAAACTGTCATAGACCTAAAGGACCTGAGATACCAAAAGAGGCTGGAGACTTTCTCTTTATATTCAGTTTCTAGAAATTCCTTATGGGTGAGCTATGCATTGCCTTCTGTGCCATTAGTGATCACTCAGTCTAAAATATCTCATCTTATTTCTTTAAAAATCAAACAGTCCAGCAAACACTAGAACCAGAGAAATGAACCTACTTTTATTATTAAACAAATCACTGTGAAGAGACAGACTTGCCATGCAATCATTATCTCTTCTCTGGATCATGCCACTTCTCCAGATCAAGCAATGTGACATACTATTGTCCTTTAAGAAGGAATAAGACAATTAGATGGGTATTCTCAAATTCACCCCCCTCCCCCGGCATAAATGGTCTATTACTCATTGAAGGGAGAGATAAGGTGTAAGGATGAGTATTAACAAGGCACAAGGGATTGGCATAATGGTTAAGGTCTTCACCTCACAGATAGCAGGTACAGGGTTTGATTCTGACTAGGGGGTGTTATTGGCTAAGTCTGCAATAGTCTGAAGACTAAACAGGTAGTATTCACCTATGAACATGTTCCAGTTGCTTTGCACATTCTATGACTCTGTGATTCAGTAGGAGTCCCATATGGTCTCCTTTCGTGCCTGAGTGTACACCCCCCAACCATATTCTTATATCTGTAACTGAACAGGTAACAAGGATCGGTCTTGCAGGGGTAAGAGACAGCATCCTTTTTTCTTCTTTTAATTTCTCACTTTCCTTCATTTAATTCATGTTCCTATTACATGTGTGTTGTAGCTAAGATTTCTAAATATTATGGACTTTAAAGTAGTTCTTAGGTTCATAGGTAGTTACTAGGCTATTGGCCTTAGGGCCTATACAAGCCTAGCCAAAAAGGTACCCTGGCTTTCACCACAAAAAAAATTACTTTCCTGTACCCCTGTCGAGCAGCTTTACTCTGTTGCATATCGCCTACTCAGAGGTGACCTCTGCCTAACATACAAAGCTATGTCAAACCCAGAGCTGTTGGACATGCTTCACATAATGAAATCCCAATCCCTCCGAGCTACACGCTCTAGGGACCTAAACCTTGTCACCACAATAAACAGAACATGCTGGAGGGATAGATTCCTGTCCCAGAGACTTCCCATACTCTGGAACAAACTACCTGTCTATATCAAACAAAGCTCCTCATTAGCACTCTTCAAGAAAAATCTTGATTATTGGATGGGAGATAGGAAATTCACCCCAGGGATCACTTCTGTGGCTCTGCTTGACAGGGGCACAGGAAAACAAATTTCTTGGTTGGCAAAAGCCAGGGTACCGTTTGGCTAGGCTTATAGAGGCCCTAGGGCCAATAGCCTAGTACCTACCTATGAATCTATAATGCAATTTAGCACCCATAGCTGTTATTACTAGAGAATACATCATGAAGAAGTTAACAAGATTGTACAGGGTACTCATGGAGGCATCCAAGTGATATAAAGTACTCAAACTTACAAGTAAGAAACTAAATAACAACCTATTTGCATTAGTTTTTGTAGTGAGCTAAATATTTACTCAATGAGGTAATACTTATAAATGTGTATCACATATCAAAATCTTAGGTGCTATCAGTCTATTTCAGCAAAGCAGTGTCAAAATCCAGCATATCATTTCATATGGACTTTATGTATCTGGCTGTTGGTTGTTACTTTCTTCTGTAAAATGTCTGTGTGACAATTAGCAGATGGAGATCAGTATGTGAAGTGTCTCTTTCAGCATGACTCTTTGTTAGCTTATTGCAGCATTTTCCCTTGGAACAGGCCTTGAGCACTGCTTATGTCAGCATAAGATATTCTGTTCTGTTCGGGACATTCCATTATATATTTTAGGATGCTTAGTGTTAGCCTGTCTCCTAAATGCAGAATATTCCTTTAGTTTAGAAAATTCATGGAAAAAATATTTAGAGGCATACAAAATATATGGCCATAGAAAAAATAAATATGTCCATAAATTGTCTCCCGGGTAACACAGTTGGCACTCTCTTAAATGTCATATATTCATGAAGGAAGCTCTTGCTACCATATGCCATAGTCTTTTCTTCCATGAGATAAAAAAAGATGGCATGGGTTTATTCCCTCTTTTATGTAAGTAAACCCATGCCCATACAGTCAAATCTGGATGACGGAGTGCCAGTATGTGTGTTCTGTCTGAACATAGTGATCACTGCTCAGTTAGAGAAAAATTTTAGGAGTAGAACAGAAACTTATGAAATGAGAGGGAAATGGCTATAGTGAAAAACTCAGAGGGTAATGGCTATGGGGAAGCTATCAAACATGAGAAAGGCGACAGGGAGGTGACCAGTGTAATGGCCAAGTGTTTACTGCTATTCATCACATTTGTTTATGATTTATTAGAGGAGCAACTAATGGACTGAACTTATCTGCAGACAGTCAAAGAAACTGAGGCTCTGTCCAGGTTGGGACAAAAGCCTAAAAAGGTGGGCAGAGCATTAGAAACCAAATGCTGTGTGTAGATAAGTGCAAAGTTCTGCATTTCTTGACATGATGACCTAAAATTACATATTAGTAACAGATGGTAAGCTAAAAGAGACTGTATCAGAGAGCAACCAAAAACCGATCACTACACTGACCATGGATCATGAGACATCAGTAAAGAGGGTCACAGGTACAGCCACAAAGTACTGCTCTCTGTTCTACAGGAGAGACAAAAGGGAGTATATACATTCTGACACATGCTGGTGAGGCCACATCTAGAAAAGCAGGTAAAGTTTTGGAGATCCTACAAAGAAAATGATGCACATTAGCTGAAAGCATGAAGACGAAGACCACAAACAACTATCATCATGGGGATAGAAGGAAAGGGATACAACCAAATGTTGACCTTGAATTCATGATAAAATAGGAGACAGAGAGGGAATATGTTAGGATAAGATATGGTATGAGTGTGCAAGATGTTACATGAGAAAAGTAAAGCAATGGAAGTGAAATACATGGACAGAGGAAGGAAGACAGGCCATTAAATGCAGTAACAAGATATTTATTTTAACTTGGTACTGAGAAAGTATTTTCATGCTGAGAGTTTTAGACTACACTGTCAGAGTGCAATATGTTGTGAACAGAAAGAGGCAATTCAAAAGTATGAGACAGTGGAAGAGTTTAGACAACTTTGGGCTGGAGGAGTCAACAGCTATATATTAATTGTACCCTAGTGGTAGACTAGATAGAAAAATGATCCCATAGATTCATAGCTTCATAGGTGTATAGGCTCATTGCTGTTTACTAGACTAATGACCACTGGGACCTTTATAAGCCTAGCCATGCAGCCCACATGTATCCCATGAGTCATTCTGTCTTAGAGGTTATTTTAAGGGTTATATGTTAGTTAGGGCATGATTTGACAGCTGCCTCTGTCCTTCAGAAACATAGGTGTCATACTTGTGGGGAATTTCTGATTTAACATCCACTGGTCCAGATTGTACTTGAGTATGACTAGAAAAGAGTTCTGCTTCACATGGATGGGATTCTCTGTGATATATACCTGTCCCTCCACCATACCCTATTTAAGTCTTAGGCAAAGTTTAAATCCTTAGATCTAGTAGTTCTGGTAGTGTTAATTTTGTGGATATGCAAAAGGTCCATCAGAGTGGAATCCAACGATGTCTTGTATGCCAAGCATAAATCGTATCTCAGTGTTTATACCCTGCATTCTATTTGAAAAGGAACATCTGAGGACATTCCACTCATTGCTGCTGTCACATTATGCAATGTAGTGTTTTGCTCTTATACACGGAAATATCTGCTGCGTCTTGTTTTTTTTTGTAATGAATGGGCAAAACTTATGTATGGACTAGAACCACTATAGACATTTCTTTATTGCAGTCTCAATGAAGTTACTTCAAAATAAATACTCTTATTGCCTTAACAATCCCCTACAACACACACATAAATATATTCACATTTATAAATTTGTGCCAAAATTTTTATGCTGGGTCTTCATACAGTCATGAATTGGGCACAGTTTTGTTTGCAAAGTGTCTTACATGAATTATGACTACTACCGCTATCCAACGTTATAAATGTGGAGTTACCACCAAATTAAGTTTATTCAAGTTCCTAACAAACTTTTAACTTGCTTAATCCACCAAATGAACCTAAATCTGTTGTTATCTAGATGTTCTTGGTGTTTCACTGTTGCAGTCATCACATATGGGTTATCCCTCCTAGGGTAGCCCTCGGCCGGCCCGAATACCAGAAGCTTAGTATTTCTGCGTCGGTTGTTGTCATTTCAGGACTCATGTCAGGTCATCAGTAGTATAAAGTAAGGCAGCCGATGCCATTATGTCAATCTTTCTTGCCATGGAGCCTGAAGCAGAAGCAGTTCGCATGAGTGCCAGTCAGCTGCTACCTGAGTTATGTCTAACGAATTGAAGCTGAAGTCTTCTAAAGCTAAGTACACTGTTGGGGATCCTTTTTTCTTGCACTAACTGATGTCAGAAAAAGTTAACAATTGTCTCGCCTGTGGAAAACAAATACTAAACCAAGACTCATTCTTACTGCATCACTTGTTTAGGCCCAGACCACAACATCCCCCACTGTCACTTCTGTGCTTTGTTCAACACCAGAACTATCCATCGTTGGGCCCTTATTGTAGCTAGATATTTTCGCTTACAGTCTGCAAACTCTGATATGGCTTCGGTAAGCCATCCGACAGCAGATCTTCTGAAAAAACATGAAGATAAAGACAGAGACAGGCCACACAGGTCCAAACCTACTGATGATGCTCCTGTTAAGCTAGTTGTCAGTTCTCCTGTCCTCAGTGAGGTGCTTTCGCTGCCCCTGATGCCTGGTTCTGTGGCATCGCAGGCCGCTACTGAGACCCTTTCGGAGTCCAGTATGCTGCAAAACTCATCTTTGACTAAGAGTCCTGTGGTTGTTTCTACCTTGGATGGGTCTGGAGAAGCTGAGCAGGCACTGGCTTCCGAGGAAGTCCTTCACACTACCGATTCTCGACACAAACCGACGTCTTCTTTCAAAACTACTGTTCTTTTGAAAATGACCGAGTTTCTTAGGCCCAGGGTACGAACAACACCCAAGAAACCGATGACCCAGTTTCAGGCACCTGCTTCCTTGCCTCACTCTCAAATGCTTAAAATGGTGGAAGACCTTGTCATGCTGATCAGGGGAAGTCAAGCTACCCCCTCCAAAAATAAAAGAGATCTGTCCCCTATAGTTTTGTCTGAACAAGAGTCAAATGACTCTGAAGTATCTGAATATGAAGACATGCAACCCCTCTCTACTTATGAGGATTCTGATGCAGAGGATTCCATCCCTTCAGCCTCTCCCCAGAAGATTTTTCTTTTGGGGAAACCTTTCATACCTTAAGGGAGCATTTCCAATGGGAGAGTCAGAACTACCCTTAGTCTAAAAAGAAACTCAGGGAATTCTTAGATCTTCCACAGCACAGACCCTTGGCCATTCCCCCCAGTCCTGGATGTTGTGGAGGATGTTTTCCTGGAATCCAGCTTTACTCCTGACACCCTCCCTCCTGCACCCAGAAAACCAAACAGGTACCACAGAGTCCCTGACTCACACAAATTTCTTTTTAAAAATCCTACTGCTGACCCTGGGGTAATTTCTCAAGGGCCTAAAGGGGTTAAAGCAACCCCTGCTAAGAATCCCACCTCCTCAGATGGAGATTCCCGAGCACTAGACAGATGGGGTAAAAAAGTATACCCCTCAGCTACTCTTGCTTCCAGAGCACTAAATTGTCAGTTCAGTATGCTAAACTTTCAGCAACATACCCTGGAACTCCTCCAACCAAAAATGTCTTCCTTTCCTGCTTGTGCAGAATCTAAAGAGTTACAAGAGTTAATGCATTCTGCAAGTCAAGTAAGTAAACACAGCTTGCACTATGGTTTTGACACCCTAGAAGCTTCTTGCAGGGCAGCAGTCACCGGATCTGTCCTTAGAAGGCATGCATGGCTTAAGGAACAGCCCTTGCTGGACCATGTCAAATCTAAATTGTTGGATGCCCCCTTGCACAAAGACAACGTATTTGGCACTATGGCAGAAGAGGTCTTAAAAAAGATGGAAGAAAAAGCAAAATCTGTGCAGACAGTTAAGCATTTCTTACAGGTCCAGTGACCCAGGTTCAGCAGGCATTGTCCCACCAAGCACTGGTCCTTTCCTGCTTCTACTAGGCCAGTTCAGCCCAGACACTGGGGAGCCAGACCCCCCCCAGACAGCAGCCACAGGGAATGCAGAGATCTAAGCAGTGGACTACCTCCACTTCAAAACCAGGGAGTACTAAGCCACTCTCTTATGGTAAGAAATCACAATGACTCACCTCTCCCACCCCTCCCTCTGCCAACCTTCACGTACCCCTAGGAGGAAAATCCTCCTTTCACGCAAGCACCTGGGCCACCATTACCAACGACCGCTGGGTTCTCAGCATAGTATCCCAGGGATACAAATTTTCTTTCCACACCCTTCCAATTCCAGAAGGGTTCCCAGATCTACCTCTCAACCAGAGGGCAGAGGCACAAAAGCAAAGCCTTTCCCTTCTCTCTATGAGGACAGTAGAGCATGATCCTGCAGAACAGAAAGGCCAAGGTTTCTACTCCAGACTTTTTCTGGTACCCAGAAAAGAGGGCACCTGGTGCCCCATCCTCAGTTTATTCATTCTGAACACCTTCCTGGTGATCCCAAAATTCAAAATGCTCACCCTCCAGCAGCTGCTACCCATGCTCTCCAAGGATGCTTGGCTAACCACCTTAGATCTAAAAGAGGCTTACCTCTGCCTTCCTATCAGGGAATCATGCAGGAAATATCTCTGTTTCAGGACAGGATCTCAGCACTTTCTGTTCTCTGCACTTACCTTTGGCTTATCTACTGCTCCCAGAGTTTTCACAAAATGTCTGTCTCCAGCCATTGCCTTTTGCAGACAAAGGAATATCCAGATTTACCCATACTTAGATGACTGCCTAATTCAGGCAGACAGCCAGGAAAAAAGCTGCTCAAGCACATGGCCTTTGTCTCTACTAACCTCCCTAGGGTACATAATCAAGGAAAAGAAATCCAAACAGGTGCCCACCCAAAGGATTATATTCCTGGGAGCAAGCCTGGACACAGAATCCCAGATGGCATTCCTTAGACCAGGAAAGCAAACTTTCCTGACAGCCTACTTCTCTCAACTAGTCACCAGACCCCAGCTATCTGCAAGGAAAATCCTGCAAGCTCTGGGGTTCATGGTATCTTGCATTCTACTCATTCCATATGCCAGACTGCATATGAGGAAACTTCAGTGGTACCTAAAAAGCCTTTGGTGTCAACACTCTCAAGACCTGGAGACTCTTATACCTATAATACCTTGCCTCAGAAAAGATTTTCTTTGGTAGACAACAGCATGCTCCCACAACAAGGGGCTACCTTTCTCGCCACCACCCCCACTGCCCAGACCCTCACCATAGATGCATCCGACTATGCCTTGGGTGCACACTTAGCACAATTCCTACCAGGTTCTCTCATCTCTCTGGCAGACCACTTAAGCAGAAATCTTCTGGACCCACAGGAGTGGCAGCTCAATAGAAGAACCTTCACCCTAATAACTCAGAAATGGGGCACCCTGAAGATCGACCTCTTTGCCTCCCACACCAACCATCAGCGCAGCAAATTCTGCACCAGGGAGCATCACTGCATGGCTTGGAAAGTGGATGCCCTGTCCTTCCCCTGGGTCAATCTATCAGTCTATGCCTTTCCTCCACTACCTCTCATCCCCAGGGTGCTACTAAAATAAAGGAGGAAAAACCAAGGACAATACTTATAGATTCAGACTGCCCTCACCACCACTGGCACCCCTTGCTGCTCAGCCTGTCCCCACTGCCACCATGGCATCTTCCTCAGATTCCAAACCTCCTGACCCAGGGGAAGGGGAATTCATGCATGCCCAATTGCAGACACTCAATTTGGCAGCTTGGATTATTCCCTAACCCCAGAGCAATCTGCCAACCTCAGAAAACAGGTTATATATGTTATACATGAGGCCAGATGCCCTAGCACTAGAAAGTCTTATGCTGACTGTGAAGGCTGCCAGCCTAGCCAGATAGAATTTTGCAGATAATTCTGTCATTTGTAAATATGAATGTAAACTACAGGCTTGTTGTCTTAAATGTAAAGAAATACTGTTACATGTGAAACTTCAAAAATGTGACAACAGTGCACTCTACTGACCAAAGTAAAGCATGTGGTGACCCTTTGATGTAGACAGTGGTGCCAAAGGGTCTAGATTCTATTGTTTTAACCAAGAGTTAAATTGCTAGATTTAAAGAGGCAAATGTATTTTTATTGCTCTGCTTTCTGACCAGCTGCAAGATAACAAAAGGAGATGTTAAGAATGTAAATGCAGTTTCTGTTAGCCTGGGAACCCAGGAAAGTGTGAAGAATGATGTAATGTGTAGCCTGGGAACACTGGAAAGTGTGGAGAATGATGTAATGTGAATCAGAACTGCAGTTTCAATTTAAACAGAGAGAACCAGAGATTATTAAGCATTTTTGCCTTGACCATCCAACTCATCAGCACTCTGCCTGTTTTTTTAAGTAAGTTTATCTTATACTTGTGTTTTCTTTTAGACATAGCTAGGAACTAGAAAGATAAGACTAAGTGTTTTTCTGTGATGTCAGAACTGTACTACTGGATTATTTTAAGTATTTTTCTGTGATCTCTGAACTCTTGACTAGCACTGTGTAGTAAGAAGTATTGTCTTGTGTTTTTATTATTTATTATTAAATATTTTAAAACCTTTCAATCATGGCTGTTTTGTGTAAAGATAATTTAAGCTCTAGAGTACATTGCATATTTATAGTGATTACTGTACCAAGTCACTCTAATAAGCCTTGACTGTTTAGTTATACTACCAATTGGATAATAATATTGCACAGTAATAATTGGACACCCTTTTAAGGGCCTTTGAGTAGCTGATAAATATTAGCTGGGTGGTGGCAGGCGGTATTACCGTATAGTCTGGGTAATAGGGGCACAGCTGGAGAACCTGTGCCAGCCTTTCCCAGGAGTGTCTGTGTGGTTGTATAAGCTTATCTCAAAGTGTGTGTGCGTGTCAGCTACTTGGGCAGGGACATGAAGCACTGGTTGGACAGAGAGGGTGCTGGAGGTTTTAGCTTGCCCAGCTAGGCTGAGTTCTGGACCCTGTAGCTGTGCCAGTGGGGAGTCTTACTGGGGACCTGGAGAGCAAGGGAGCGACCAGCCCTAGACTGACTGTGATCTCTGTGTGCTGTTAAGGGAAATTGCACTTTACTGTGTGTATTGGTTATCCTTTCTTCATATATGAGATGCCCTCTCTGGTGTTAGTGGTGAGGACTGAGGCTCTTTGATTGCTGGCCCAGGGCACGGACATCACTCTGACAAATGGAAAAGGTTCTGCACCTGGATTCAGGCTAAGGGAGCCAATACGTCACAGCCCACCCTCACTCTCATCCTGGATTGCTCAGCTGACCTGCTACACAGTGGCCTCTCTTTTTCCTCTATTAAAATTCATTCCTCTGCTATCTCTGCTCATTTTCCCACTGAGCAGACCCTTTTCTCACACCCTTTGATCAAACAGTTCCGAAGAGGGGCTAGCAACTTGAGGTCACCTAGAAGAGCACCAACCCCAGCTTGGGACCTTAACTTTGTATTGGAAAAGCTCGCCCTGCCCCCCTTTGAACCAACTTCTTCAGCAGAGCTAACATTTCTCTCCTGGAAGACAGCTTTCCTTCTGGCCATCACTTTAGCCAGAAGAGTCTCCGAGCTGCAAGCACTCATGGCTGTGGAACCCTTCATCATCTTCCATGCTGACAGGGTATCCCTCAGGATTACCCATCCTTCATGCCCAAGGTGGTGTCCACTGTGGTTCTCATCCAATCCATTCATTTGCTCATCATTTTTCCTAATCCCCACAACAAGGGGGAAAGGATTCTGCACTCTCCAGATGTGCACAGACAGCTCAGATTCTATCTAGACAGGACTAAATCCTTCATAAAGTCTGATCAATTGATGGTTAACTTTGCTACAGGGGCAGAAGGCAAACCCATCTCTAAACAAACCATTTCCAAATGGATAGAACATTGCATCCATTCTGCTACAAGCAATATGGAAATCCTCCCCCCAAGGGGGTCAGGACACACTTCACCAGAGCAGCCTCCAGCTCTACAGCTTTCCTCAGAGGAGTCCCCACCAGGGACATCCTAGAGACTGCCACCTGGACATCTGTTCACACCTTTACCAAACATTACCACCTGCCTCTCTTCTCCATATGCAGGGCAGGGTTTGCCTCTGCAGTCTTGCAGGGCATCCTAGCCAACCCCTAGTTTCCCTGACTGCCTCCACCCATTTCCTCAGCTTTGGGAATCAACCCAAATGTGATGACTGCAACAGTGAAACACAAAGAACATAGTACAGTTGTGTACACTTGCCATAAATGTAGGTGTTTGAGTGTATTCACTGTTGCAGTCCTGGTTTCCCTCCCTCCATCCCCCTTTTTTCTTCTCTTTCCTTACAAGGGACATATTGGTATTTACTTTCTACTGGTGGGGTTCTTACACCAAAACCTGACTCCTACTTGGGGGCTGCTGACAGGTTAGGACAAGAAAAACTGACGTAATAGCGTTGGCTACCTTACTTTATGCTGCTGATGACCTAACATCAGTCCTGAAGCAACAGCAACCGATGCAGAAATACTACGCCTCTGGTATTCAGGCTGGCTGAGGGCTACCCTGGTAGGGATAACCCAAATGTGATGACTGCAACAATGAATACACTCGAACATCTACATTTATGGTAAGTGTACATGCCTGTACTTTCCTGCTCCTATATTTTGTTCCCTTGATAATTCCTAATGAAATATTATCTTCTTAATTCCTCCTCTTGCTTTCTCTTAACTCCCTAACCATGCTCCCCCACTACTGTCCCTCCATCTTCTTTCCTTCTACCTCATTCTTCCTCCTCCTCACAGATATTTTTATTTTCTTTTATTGCCCTTACTACTTACCCTCCCCTCCCCTTCTCTCTTCTTCTTCTTTCTTACTTCCTTCTCCTCCATACATTACAAAGTATGCCTCTTAATATATGTTTACTTGCTTATTCTGTGTAACACCTGGATTTATATGCATTCCTTGCTGCTCATAACTGTATAATATTCAACTATTTTTGTCTCACCTAGTACTGTATCATGTTATTATTGTCTGTACTATAAATATGTTTCTCTTTGCTTTTAGTATAAGGTTATATCAGCTTTATCTTTTTCTGTAATTTTGTACAAATGTTTTGTTAATTTCTTTTTTTTTTTTTGTAATTTGCTTGATCTTTTGAGATTATTAGTGAAATTTATTTCAAACTTTATGTAAATTTTATTTTTACATTGGAGCTTTTCTCCCTGGGCCTCCACTAAAAATGGGCTTACTCTGGCCCACTGTACTTACCTGGTAAACAAATGTCAATAAGTAATAAATATAAATAAATAAATGACCCTCTCTGTGCACTATGAAATTATCCTTTTTTGCATTAAAAATATTCTGTTAGCACTTAGCAGTATGACACTGTAGTTTTAGCTCCAGAGGCACATGGTTATGGGTAAATGAGATGAAGCCAGACCTTACAACAGCTGAAAAATGCATAAGCCTACCTGTGGTGGTTACACAAAAAGAAGAAAACATGGAAAACTAGCTGTCAGTAGAATTGTGACTCTGGTGGACTGTCCGTGATGCAGCCTTGCATCCTACTCAATGGATTTCTACTCTTTCATAAAAATATGTATTTCTTCCCCATTACTTCTCAACTATAAAAAGAAAAACAATTCTCTACATTTCCCTGCATCCTAGGCTTTTTGTCATATCCTCATCTCTCTCTCTCTCGCCTTTCCTGTCTCCTTCAGCCTACTCTGTCCTTTCTCTCTTACTCCCTCTTCTTGCCTAAGCTGCTCAGAAACTCCTGGTTTTTTTTTTGTTTCTGTTTTTTAATCATACCTTATCTCCATTCCCCTTCCTACAATTATCCTATAAATGATGTAAATTGTGAACATATTGTGCATTAACCCATGACTTCATCCATCCATTCACAACTCTTTTGGCACATGAAAGTTGGATTTCTACAATGAGAATTATCTAGAGCCAATGTGCACACTGCTGGGTGGCTAGCCCTGTCACAGTAGTTATTCTATACCACACGCATGCAGACACATATGCACATGCACATAAATGTTGAATGTAGTGTGCCAAATCCACCTACTGTGGGAGGAATACTGAGCACCTGGTGACATCCCATGCTAACACAGGAAGGACATGCAGACTTGACACAGAAGGTACCCCAGTTTGAGAATGGACCCAGAGAGCCTCTTGCTGTGAGGCAATAATGCTGCCCAGTTGGCCACTGCGCTACCGACGTTTTAATGTCCATTTTTAATTTGTCTGCCTCATTTAGGTTCATAGGTTCATACTAGGCTATCTGCCCTAGGGCATTTATAAGCCTAGCCAGAATGTGTTTGGCTTTCGCCACCCATTTTAAATTTATTTTGCTATGCCCTTTTTCGAGGTTAGTATATTGTGCCTCTGTCTAACAGTGACACAGAAGTGATATCCGGGATAAACCTACGATCTCCCATCCACTCATCAAAATTCCTCTTGAAGAGAGTCAATGAGGGACTCTGCCTAACCTGGACTGGGATTTTATTCCAGAGTGAAGGGAGCCTCTGGGTTATGAATCTGTCCCTCCAGCATGTCCTATTTATTTCAGTGCTGAGGTTCAAGTCTCTCGAGCGTGTAACTCGATGGGATTTGGATTTTCTGAGGTGCAGCATGTCCATTAATTCCGGGTTGGACATGGCTTTATACATCAGGCACAGATCGCATCTGAACAGGCGGTATGCCACTGAGTAGAGCTGGAGTTTCTTTAACCGGGCAGCATATGGCATCTGTTTGAGCCCTTTGATCCTCTTGGTGAGGTACTTTTGGGGTCTTTCCAGTTGCTGCAGGTGTCTGGTAAGGTACATCCCAAAAGGGGCATTGTACTCAATTATGGGCCTGATGAGGGATGAGTAAAGAGGCACAATGACCTCCCCTGATCTAGATGTGAATTCCTTCATGATTAGGTGGGCTATATAAAATGTTTTTCTAACCACTTTGGCCATGTGGTTGTCAAATGAGAGATTGCTATCAACTTGGGTCCCCAGGTCCCTAATTACTTCTTCTGTACTTAATGGATTACCACCTATGTGGTAATTTGTGGGCACTTTGTTTTTGCCAAAGGGGATGACTATACCTTTTTTGGCATTTAGCTTGAGGCCATGATCCCTGGCACCAGTTGTCTGTTTCTATGAGGCCCTTTTGGAGGATGCTTGTGTCGGCTGGAGAGTCGATTATGGCGCCCAGTTTGCAGTCATCTGCGAACTTGGTCAGCCACAGTCCTTCCGTGTTGGCCTGTACCTCCGAGAAATACATACCGAACAAGAGAGGTCCCAGGACTGAGCCTTGTGGGACACCACTTGTAACTGGTTTGGAGTCTGACATGGCTCCAGCAATTCTAACCATGTGGGTTCTGTCCTTGAGCCAGTTTGCAATCCATCTAGTGACATAGGGGGTTATATTTAAGCTGGTGAGCTTATCTATAATGCCCGAGTGGGGTATTGTATCGAAGGCTTTTGAAAGGTCCAGGTAGGCTGTGTGGACCACCTTCCCCTCGTCAATGGCCTTGGTGACTGTTTCAAAGAAATCAACCAGGTTTAAGAGGCAGGATCTGCCCTTAACAAAGCCGATTCCCCTTCCTACAATTATATTGTAAATGATGTAAATTGTGAACATATTGTGCATTAGCCCATGTCTTCATCCATACATTCACAACTCTTTTTTCCCCAATTTTGACATATGGAAGGTTTTAATTGCTCTGAATACATGATGTGTTACGTCTCTTCTGTTTAACCCTGGCTTACATTAAAATGGTTCATTTGACTTGGTGTTCTACCCTGGCTAACTAATGGAAATAAAAACATAAGAATAAAATAGAAATTAATGTGACCTTCAAATTATCTAAGTGCTTGCCACTGTATTCCTTACTTCTGGACAACAGATCTGTCAATTAAGCAGCATTTAGCCAAGATTTCCAAAGCAGCTAATCCCCTAATTGAATGTGCCCCCCCACCACACACACACACACACACACACACACACACACACACACACACACCAGAATTATGAAACATAATGTCATGTTCAGGCACATGTAGATTCTAAATTTCTTTAATTTTGCTGTGGAGAACAACAGAACAAACCATTAACAATAGTTCTATTAGATATTGAACAAAAGCTCTTAGCAAGCTACTGGCCAATAAACTTCCAAAAACTGTGTGTGTGTGTGTGTGTGTGTGTGTGTGTGTGTGTGTGTGTGTGTGTGTGTGTGTGTGTGTATATGTATATATATATATATATATATATATATATATATATATATATATATATATATAGATGACAGTATAGTTTTTTGAGTACCAAACTTCAACTAGAAGTAAGAATGATGGCGCAAAGTATAGCAGCAAATAAGAAAAAATTGTACCATCATCAGAAGAATGAGGAATGGTTGTTTCTGAATACTATGATGGTCTAATATTTGAGAATAGTTGGTCAAAGAGTTCTCCTATCCCCTTCATCCTAGATGTCCTCTCCTATCCCCTTCATCCTAGATGCCTTTTCCTGCCCCCTTCATCCTAGATGCCATTTCCTGCCCTTTCATCCTAGATGTCCTCTTCTTCATCCTAGCTGTCCTCTCCTTCTTTTTATCCTAGATGTCCTCTCTTATCCCCTTCTTCTTAGATTCCTTCTCCTTCTCTTCATCCTAGATGTCCTCTCCTTCTCTTCATCCTAGATGTCCTCTCCTATCCCCTTCTTCTTAGATTCCCTCTCCTTCTCTTCATCCTAGATGTCCTCTCCTTCTTTTTATCCTAGATGTCCTCTCTTATCCCCTTCTTCTTAGATTCCCTCTCCTTCTCTTCATCCTAGCTGTCCTCTCTTTCTTTTTATCCTAGATGTCCTCTCTTATCCCCTTCTTCTTAGATTCCCTCTCCTTCTCTTCATCCTAGATGTCCTCTCCTTCTCTTCATCCTAGATGTCCTCTCCTATCCCCTTCGTCTTAGATTCCCTCTCTTCATCCTAGATGTCTCCTCCTTCTCTTCATCCTAGATGTCCTCTTCTATCCCCTTCTTCTTAGATTCCCTCTCCTTCTCTTCATCCTAGATGTCCCCTCCTTCTCTTCATCCTAGATGTCCTCTTCTATCCCCTTCTTCTTAGATTCCCTCTCCTTCTCTTCATCCTAGATGTCTTCTTCTATCCCCTTCTTCTTAGATGTCCTCTCCTTCTCTTCATCCTAGATGTCCTCTCCTTCTCTTCATCCTAGATGTCCTCTTCTATCCCCTGCTTCTTAGATTCCATTTCCTTCTCTTCATCCTAGATGTCCTCTTCTATCCCCTTCTTCTTAGATTCCCTCTCCTTCTCTTCATCCTAGATGTCCTCTCCTTCTCTTCATCCTAGATGTCCTCTTCTATCCCCTTCTTCTTAGATTCCCTCTCCTTCTCTTCATCCTAGATGTCCTCTCCTTCTCTTCATCCTAGATGTCTCCTTCTATCCCCTTCTTCTTAGATTCCCTCTCCTTCTCTTCATCCTAGATGTCCTCTCCTATCCCCTTCAGTCTAGATGCTGACTACTGTATTTTTTACTGTTAGGCACAATAGCAAACAGATGTGCCAAAACCATCAATAATAGGGTTGCTGAAGCTTTGCAACAAACCAAGGAGTGTATATGGGTTTACTTCATCTTCTGATGTACACTTTAACAAAATCACTAGCTCTGAACTGTAATCATCATAGCAAATTGCCAATAGTAGAAATAAATCACATCATCCACAGCAGAATAGAATGCCAACACTAGTATTTACAGACTCTTTTGCACCATTTACTGCAATCTACACACCTGGCATTATTTTTTCTACTACGTTACGGAAGAGATACAGGCCTTCCCTTTTTTAGAAGCAGTGTGACCTCAGAGGTAGAATGGCAGTACAGATATGCAATGAGAGAAATGTTTGAAGCTATTCTACAAAGAGGATATACACTGTGTGTGTTGGGGGGGGGTTGTTGATCTCAGTTAGTGACTGAATAATAAGTTTGTACTAACTAGGATAGTCCTACAGACTGCTATGAGGTGATTTATTCCTAGCCTGCAAGGCATCCTCTGATCCCACACTGATGGATCTGTAGCATATCTGCAAAACAGGTAGTAACAGAAATACCCATTTTAAGGACCTAAACCTCATCTGTGACATAAATAGGACATGTTGAAGGAACAGGTATGTGTTTCAAAAATTAGCTTTCTATAGAATAGGTTTGCCATCAATATGAAGCAAAACTTATTCCTACCCATATTCCAACATCATTTGGAGCAATGGATGTGAAATTGCAAATTTACCCCTGGTTTGGGACCTGTGTCCCTGATGGAGAGAGTCAAGCTTGATGTGTGCAAGCCTATATCATAACTCATAAAATTCCTTGGGGTATTGACACATGGCAGCAATATGCTGGTAAATATGAGATAGCTTTGGCTAGCCTTAAAATGGCTGTTGGTGTAATAGCCTAGTAACCACCTCTGAACCCATACAGATGAGAGATTAAGCACTTATGGACACTAAAAGCAAGTGTTTTTCCCTCACAGTTATGCTAAAGGGCAGGAGGAAGCAGTTAGAAGGAGCAATATTGTTTGTTTGTATATTGGTGGTATAGAGACTTCACAGGTCACCTTACAGACACCAATGAGGACATAAGCTATGATCAAGCCAACACTGTGGCTTAAACATGAAAATAGTAAGGTGTAAATGGTGACTTAGGTCAAGAAACTACTGATGCAATAGCAAGCTTAATAAATCCTGAGTTGAAAGGAGGTAGTTGCCATGCTGATGATGGTGAGAACAAATCCCAGAGGAACCATGCCCAACTGAAAGGCCTCAGTCTGTCAATAGGCAGGATGCCAAATGCAGACCAGCTTTCTAGGATCTGGTTAAATAAGCTTCACAGTTACCATGTTAAAATGTGACAGCTGCAGAAGGATTCTGGATTTGGCTTTCATTTTGAGGAGAGCAACTCTTCTGAATTGTACAGGAGGTATAGGAAGTATTCAGAGTAAGTGGAGAGACACCTATCCTACCCAAGACAGCCAGATAGGTTTTATACTGGTGGGGAAGAGGTTATAGTTCTGAGTCCCAGGTGAGGCTATGGAGTTCTTAGGACATGTGAAGGAGGAGAAACAGGCCATATTTGTTAGCCCTAATAGACTGGAGAAGATGAAGATTGGTGAGCTAGATGGCCAAAAGTCGTGTTTTAGTGCAGGGTGAAGGGCCAAGGTATTTGGACCTATGTAGAGGGAGGTATGGCAGATCCAAGGGCAAGCAATAAAAAAAGAGTTAGACAGATTCTGCACTGTAAGCCACAGACTGTAAAAGAAAGATATGGGCAGAAGTGGACAAGCTATATTTCATTCACTTGGAGAAATTGTTCATAGGTTCATAGGTAGGTACTAGGCTATCAGCCCAAGGGCCTAAGTAAGCCTAGCCAACAAGGCTCCCTGGCTTACGCCACCCAAGAAAGTTAATTTCCTGTGCCCCTGTCGATCAGAGCCACAGAAGCGATCCCCAGGCTATATTTCCTATTTCCCATCCACTCATCAAGATTTTTCTTGAAGAGTGCTAATGAAGAACTTTGCTTGACATAGATGGGTAGCTTGTTCCAGAGTATAGGAAGTGTCTGGGACAGGAATCTATCCCTCCAGCATGCCATGTTTATTGTGGTGACAAGGTTTAGGTCCCTAAAGCATGTAGCTCGAAGGGATTGGGATTTCGTTAGCTGTAGCATGTCCAACAGCTCTGGGTTTAACATAGCTTTATGTGTTAGGCAGAGATCTCCTCTGAGTAGGGGATATGCTACAGAGTATAGCTGCAGTTTTTTGAGACAGTCAGTGTAGGGAATCTGTTTGAGGCCAGTAATCCTCTTTGTGAGGTACTTCTGTGGCCTTTCCAGCTGCTGCAGATGCCTTTTGAGGTACATTCCAAAAGGGGCGTTGTACTCTATAATGGGTCTAATGAATGCCGAGTAGAGGGGAACAATGACCTCTTTTTTCCTGGATGAGAACCGTTTTGTGATGAGGTGTGCTACATAGAAGGATTTCCTGACTACTGTGGCAATGTGATTATCAAAGGAGAGACTACTATCCACCTGGGTCCCAAGGTCTCTTATCACACATTCAGCATTAAGTAGACTGTCATTTATGTGGTAGTTCATGGGTACAGAGTTTTTACCAAAGGGGATGACAATGCACTTTTTGGCATTGAGCTTGAGGCCATGCCTCTGACACCAGGCATCTGTCTCAGTGAGGCCCTTCTGTAGGATATCCACATAATTTGGGGACTTGACTCTGGCTCCTAGTTTGCAGTCATCTGTGAACTTTGTTAGCCAAAGGCCTTTTGTGTTAGCCTGTACTTCAGAGAAGTAGATACCAAACAGGAGAGGTCCCAGGACTGAACCCTGTGGTACTCCTCTTGTCACTGGTTCAAAGTCAGATTTGGAATCTGCAGATTTTACAGTGTGGGTTCTTTCAGTGAGCCAGTTGGCAACCCATCTTGTGACATAGGGATTTATACCTAGTTTAGCTATAATTCCAGAATGGGGGATGGTGTCAAAAGCCTTGGCAAGGTCAAGATAGGCTGTGTGAACCACCTTACCCTCATCTACGGGTTTGGTGACTGCCTCAAAGAAGTCAATCAGGTTTCTAAGGCATGATCTGCCTTTCACAAACCTGAACTGGGTGGGGTCCAGAGTTTGGAGGTTACCAATGTCTTTGTTTATGAGTTCCATGATGATACGTTCCATGGCCTTGCAGACCAGGCTCATCAGGCTAACAGGGAGATAGTTCCCAGGATCAGTGGTGGCTCCCCCTTTGTGGAGTGGCATAACTGTTGCTGTGTGCCATTCAGGGGGCACAAAGCCTTATGTGAGACTATAATTGAACATGGTGCTTAGGTGGGGAGCCATTTCGTTCTAAAGTTCGTGTAAAATGCAGCCTGGGATGTTGTCCGGTCCCATGGATGCTGTGTTTTTGGTTTTAGAGAGTGCAGCTTTTACCTGCATAGATTTGATTACAGGGACTTTGTTTTCTTTCTGTATAGATATGGGTCATTTAGGGGGTGAGAGGGGGGTAAAGTTAGCACTGAACCTATCTGTCAGGATGTTGGCAATATCTGTTGGTTCTGTAGTTTTCGTGCCGTTGTGCTGTAACTCAGAGCAGATCTGAGATTTTTGACATAGCTATAGAATGCTTTGTGGTTGCCCTTAGAATCAGTGGCAATTTTGTTTTCATAGCTAGCTTTGGATGATCTTATAAGGGATCTCAGCTTCTTACTAAGGCTGACCAGGGAGCTCCTCCACTCATGGGATTTTACTCTCTTTTGCAACAGTTTCTTCCTTCTGCTGTAGAGTTTGTTTATGGCAGGGGACTATCAGATCGGCATCCTTTTTTTGGAGGATAAGCATCTTGGTTCTGTTTGGGATAGCACAATCCATGCATGCATGTAAGTGCTTATAGACTGCATTTGTGTAGGATTCAGCAGTCGTAACTGTATTGTCTATCTGCATGGGTGTCATGAAGTTCGCCACTTCTGTCTTAAGAAGCATGAAGTTGTCTTTGGAGAAATTTTTTACCATGGTTTCCATAATGGTGGGTGGGGTAGGGATGCAAATATTTATGGTGATTAGCTTATGGTCGGATCTGACCAACGAGGAGTTTATCTCATGTGTGGAACACCGGTCACTCATGTTGGTAATGACTAGGTCTAGGATATTGTTGCCCCTGGTGGGGGTGTGGATAAGTTGATCCAGGGCATTGGAATTTATGAATTCCAGAAAGCGTTGAGCGAAGGAGTTGGTACATGAGTAGTTTTCCCAGTTAATGGTGGGGTAGTTGAAATTGCCCATTATTAGGGTGTTTGGTTGAACCCTAATATTTTCCAGTATATCAAGAAAAGAGGAGTGAGAATCCTGGGGAATGGTGGGGGATCTGTAGCAAGCTACAATTTGGATTGCAGTTTTGCCCAGAGTTAGTTGCACTTGGATAACCTTGGATGCATTATGCTGCGCAACTAGCCTGGAGGTGTGGATATCCTTAATAAATATGGACACACCTCCACCTTTGGTGTTCTGGTCCAGGTTAGATGGCCAAAAAGTGTGGTATGAGTTATAGCCTGGTAATGCAGGGGTGCTCTGTAGAGCCTTGAACCATCTCTCAGTCACTGCACAGATATCGATGTTTCCATTTTAAGGAGTGCCTTGAGTGAGTGCATTTTGAGATTTAGACTTCTAGCATTGAGTAGCATTACCCTCAGTTTTTGCTTGCCTGTTCCTGTTATGGTGGTGAATTTGTCATTTGAACCTTGCCTAAAAAAGGCACTATAGGGGTGGCAAGAGCCTTAGCCAGTATCCAGAATCCCAGGGGCAACAGCTGCAGGCCATCGCTGGCAAAGCATCGTGGTCTGGTTACCATGTTGTCCCAGGCAGACAGATACTGGATCCCCTTAGAATGACACCAGAAGCTTAGCCAGTTGTTGAAGTCAATCATTTTGTCCTTGTACTGCGGTATCATTCTGGGCGGTGGCAGGATGCTACTCAGGGCTAGGGTCATACCTGCTTGGGATACAAGATTGGGAGCTCTTCCATGTCTCTTTTCATGTAGTCCAGGGAGGTACTTCTCAGGTCGTTCACACCAACATGGACAATGACAAAGTCATATTTGTAGTTGTTGTGGAGTGACCTGAGTGCATGGGTTATGTGGGAGATCCTGGCACCCGACATGCAGCTGACAGTAACCTTCTCTTTGTTTAGCCTGGTGAGTGGGACATCAGTGTACCTGACTATAGAGTCACCTATGACTAGTGTGTTGGGTACGTTGTTTTGCCTTATGGGCTGTGGTTTATTGGCACAATGAGTCTGTAGGCTATGTGTCATTTGGGTTGTGTTGGTGATGGAGATTGCTTGTGTTTCTGCTTTGGAGGTTTCTGTTGCTTGAGCAGATTATTATTGAGAGCCTCTGTGAATGTTTTTGTGTTTCTATGTGTGGATTTTGATGGTGTAGGTTTAGTGGGACTATGTGATGAGTGTGGTGTGGTGCAAGTGTTTACCTTCTCCTCTTGACTGTCAAGTACAGTCTTGATTGGAGAGAGCTTTAAATCTAGTTTGGCTAGATAAGTGCATCTCTCACAGGTTGTGGTGTTGGGTGGTAGTAGGAGAGGGTTGTCTGTGTACATGAGGCAATTACTACATTGCCCCAAGATGCCCAGATTCATCAGATGGACAGGAGAGAACACTGGGAGCTGACCTTTGGACATGCCTGAATAAAAAATTACTTTCCTCTAGACAAGTGACGAAAGTGAGTATGAGCTGTTTTTCTCTAAGCAAGTGAGGAAAGTAAGTGCAAAAACTGTTTTCCTCTAGGTAAAGAGGAAGGTTGAGTGCTGTAGTAATTTGTAGCTTATTTAGTAACAACAAGTTCTGAACAAGTGCTTAGCAGAATAAGCAAATTCAAGTGCTAAAACTAAGAACTTGTAGTAGATAGGCTACCTAGTGCTTACCACTCCCACTGATTAGCTAGAATGCTTCCCACCAACACAGAAAGGCCTGGGGGGGGGGGGCTCAGAAGCTTACAAGCAGTCCTGGATACAGCAAATCTGTATCTGGACTAGACTAGTTACAGGAAAGGTGGGAGACAAGTGCAAATGTGGGCTTTTAAACCAGAAGGTTGAAAGATGGAAAAACTGTCCAAATGACCAATAAACTACAATTTCTGGGCCAGAAACCACTCTTGTGGTGGATAGGCTACCTAGTGCTTACTGCTTACTACTCCTACTGATAAGCTAGAAGGCTTCCCTCCAGCACAGAAAGACTTGGGGGGCTCAGAAGCTTACAAACAGTCCTGGATACAGCAGATCTGTATCTGGACTAGGCTAGTTACAGGAAACATGGAAAACAAGTGCAACTGTGGGCTTTTAAACCAGAAAGTTGAAATAGATGGAAAAACTGCCAACGGCCAATAAACTACAATTTCTGGGCCAGAAACCACTCTTGTGGTAGATAGGCTACCTAGTGCTTACTACTTCCATTGATAAGCTAGAAGGCTTACCTCCAGCACAGAAAGGCTTGGGGGGGGGGGCTCAGAAGCTTACAAACAGTCCTGGATACAGCAAATCTGTATCTGGACTAGACTAGTTACAGGAAAGGCAGGAAACAAGCTTAGAATTTTTTTTTGGAATGTGGAAAGGGAGAAAAGAGAAACAGAAGATAATGCAAAATTAAGGACTTAAGTGGCTTGCCCTTCACAAATGTTCTCTCTGTATTAGGTAGAATCAGCTAGTGACAGTAGACTGGAATAGAGCTGAACAGATGGGACTGGTAGGAGTGTCTGAAGTCAAAATATGATCTCACTGTACTCGGTTGAGTGAGCAAATGAGATAGACCCAGAAGGAGTGTTCAAACACAAATTTACAAGAGGGGCGGGCAATTCCAAAGCCACCAAGATTAATACCACAACAAGAACAGGGAGGGAGAGCAGGAAACTAACTGCAGAGAGAGAGAGAGAGAGACCACAGTATTCTATGAAACAATTAAATAGAAAAATAAATAACTACAGAGAGACACATTCACAATATTCAATGAGACAATTAAATAGACAAAAAATAAAATGCAGTACAATCTTTAACACTGCAAGTTTGTACTTAACGCAGCTAGTAATTGAGGGAAACACAGTGTAAAGAAGACACAGGATCATACATCTCAAGTGTACCTCATTACAAGGAACGTACCTCATTTGGGGTCTTAAAAAGTTCATATTCCTCAAAGTTCCTGGAAGTTCCACATTGAAAGACGCTGTCACACATTGAGTGTTAGGAATTTTTTTAAGTGAAATCCATGGTAAATAGAAATGAATCATATTAATTCATTAAAAGATCTTCTTTATAAGTAAAACCAACATATTTTAACCATCCTATGGCCTTCCTAGTTGAAACTGTTAGTAACCCATTAGTATGTGTTCCACATTTTGTCCATTTGTTCCACATTATGGGGGCTAGTGTTCCTCATTTTGGAGATGGAAGGTTGAGAGCTATGCACGGGATATGAGAACTAGAGGAGAAAAGGGCAAAGCAGATGGCCCAAAATCCAGCTGACAAAGGAGACTAGCATCTAAGTAGCAAAGGTAAGGTGCATGGAGGAGGATGGGAATTGCCACAGTGGCCTTTTGACTGAAAACCACTATACCATATGACTTAGGGGGTGTAGATGACAGGTGCTTACAGTTTTTTTTGGTCTCTCCCACATAACCTACAATGACCATGTGCTACATGGTTTATCTCATATTGTTCCTATTCTCCATATCAGATATTAACCCCCATGAGGCTGCATACTAACAAGGGTGTAGATTGAAGTGGTATTTGTTGAATGCATGCACAGTCAGTGAGGCTGATGGTAGTTATGGAGGTAGGGAAATAATAGGAATACTAATGCCAGTAGAATCTAGGAAACAAGAGTCATGTGGAGGCAATGCAGTGTCCAATAAAAAAATGGGAGCAGAGGTTGTAAGGAAGAATCATAATGAGGAGAGGATGAGAAGACATGGTAAGTTTGCCAAAAAGCAGATCAGGGGAAGATAGAACAATAGGTTGGAGTAACAAACATACAAAGGAAAGAAAAGACAAGGTTACTGGAGGATCAGCTGAGGAAACTTCAGGGAGCAAAGACACCAGGAGAGGGGGAGAGCTTTGACAGAGGATAATCAAAATTTAAAGCTCGGAATTAAGGAACAGATAGGAAGGTGGAGGCAGATTTGGGTAGAACAAATGTGGTTTAGTATGCAAGATGTCAAAAAAGAGAAGTGAATGACATGGAGATTGAAGGATCAAAGGGAGATGTAGGTCATTAAGAAGGATGACAGGACCAGAATATTTAAGGAGTTTTATCAGAGACTGTACAGAACCAAGGAAGGGAACCTAAATGGGAGTGTGCTGATTAACTTTATGGATTGCAAGGCATGCGAATAATTTTTAACAGCAGAGTGGTATTATTCAACATCATGAAAGCATTTGACTCAGAAAAGGGGAGTTTTGTATCATTTCATTTATGTAAATAAGTGATTGGCTTGGGTTGGGAATGTGAACAGTATATGCATATGATTCAAGGGTGAAAGAGAACAGAATACTGTTAGAAACGGTGTCTAGTAATGGGTGACTGCTCACACCAGGTTATACTTTTGACAGCAATAGAAGTATTGCATATGAAAATGAGAATTATAATCAAAACATGGAGGTTAGGGAGTGTGATGACCCTCCATTGGACCAGTAATCAAGGAACCTCAGTCTCACCACTGGCACTAGTGGGGGACATACACTGAGAGAATGACAAGTACACACACAGTATTTCCAGATGCAACTCTCTGCATCAAGTGCAATTTCCCATAAGAGCACACACAGAACACAGTCAGTCATGGGCTGGTTCTAACATCTTTCTTCAGATCCCCAGTAAGACTCCCCACTGGCACAGCTATAGAGCTGAGATCTTAGCTGAGTGGCCAAGCCACGACCCCCAACACCCTTTCTTTCCAAACAGGGATTTGTGTCCCTGCCAAAGTAGCTGGCGCACACACTCATTCAAGTTTGATTTACACACACACACACACACACACACACACACACACACACACACACACACACACATACCTGGGAAAGGCTGGCACAGGTCTTCTAGCTATGCCCCTTTTTTCCCAGACTATAAGGTAGTTATCACTGCTACCAGCCAACTCCTTATCAGCTACTTTAAGGCCCTTAACAAATGTTGTCCAATCTTATTGTGTAGTATTAATATTAATACAAATGGTAGTCTGACCAAGGAGTGGCCCACGCAGTGTCACCAAATAAATTATGCAAGTACTCTCAAAACTTAAATATCTGTAGACAGATCAGCCACAATGAAAGGTTTAAATATATTTAATAATAAATACTAAAAGAACAAGGAAATACTGCGTATATATCACAGTGACATCAGATTTCAAAATCACAGGAAATATTTAAAACAACATTGCAGGGCAGTCTCAAATAAATAAAGAAAAATATCTAAACTAAGCTTTGCTACATTCATGACTATATTTAAGAGAATTGTACTATTCCCTAGTAACTTAATTCATCAGAGCAAGTCAGATGTGGTGAATGATTCTTGTAAGGTCCAAGACAGAATACACAATGCACCATCTCTCTGAGAGTTCTCAAATTAATATCTCAAATATTACTGCTGGGATTGCTTGTAGAATGACATAATTTCTTGTCATCTGACTCTATCCCAAGTGAAACCCCCACTGCTGGAAGCTGGCAGTATTTAGCATCTAACTGTGAAAATACATAGACCTCAGATCTTTGGTAGATGCTGGAAGTCATAAAACAATTGCATCCCTTCATACTTTCAGAGGTAGTAATTAGTTCACTCCGAAGACAATATAGAAAGCTTCTCAGCACTGACATTATATCTCTGGCCTGGCCTATAAAGTAATTTAATTTCAGCTATTTTTCTGAAGTTAACTGCCTGTATTACAGTGTCCATTGTTAAAATATATACATTTAAACAGTTACAATAGTGCATGTACATGTCTGTTCTATTCCAGTAAGCACACTGAGTTTACATTTTAAGCACCAGCACTTTATAAAATACCTTTTTAACACACATCTTTGCAGACCAGTTTGATATACACATGACAGAACAGATCTCCACTGTTCTAATAAAGTTGTAACACAAACATCTCATATAAATCATGTTGATATTCACAAATGATGAATAATTATTTACAAAATTCCAGATAGCTGTGCTGGCAATATCCACCTTTGTCACACTTCTCCCCCCAGCACTCCTCGAAGACCCAAGCTAGGTTTTCAAGTGACCCTTGAAAAACATTGCTTAAGAGGGATGATCCTATCTGGAAATACACTACCCCATACCCTGTCTTGAGATCCCAGATGCCTTTGCATTGCAGACCCCATTACAGTGTTACACTATCATATCATATGCCTGCAATCCTAGGCTCCACCATAATAATTTGAGATTTTGCTGGCTGGCTCCCTGTAGCCTTAGATCCCCCTCAAATTACTCCTGCCTCCTACTGCAAATACTTAGCACCAGGGCTTCTCTATCATGGTAAGGTTTCATGGTGTTAACATGGTACAATTTGTGCCACTGCCGCCTGCCTAGCAGTTATATCATGTAGTTAACATCACTGACCTTCCTTACCACTTTGAAGGGCCTCTCCTAAGCTGCCTGCAGCTTGTTGTGCCTGACAGGAATGAGAAATATAACCTGCTGCCCCACAGAATACTCTCTAGCTCGAGCATTCCTGTCATACCAGACCTTTTTCTGCTGTTGGGCTTCTGCCAGGTTCTCCTGGGCCAATCCAATGAATTCCCTGAAGCTTGTCCTGAGATTTAGGACATATGTCACAACAGACTCCTTGTGGGATTCACACTCACCCTCCCACTCATCCCGAATCAAATCTAGAGGTCCCCTCACTCTATGCCCATACAGCAACTCAAAGGATGAAAAACCTGTGGATTCCTGGGGCACCTCTCTGTAAGCAAACAACAGATGGGGAAAAAATTTGTCCCACTCTCTCTTAAACTGGTCTGCAAATACCCATAGCATGGTCGTTAGTGTAGAGTTTAACCTCTCCACAAGATCATTAGTCTGTGGATGGTAGGGGTGGTCTTTGGGTGCTTCATTCCACAGTGCTTCCATAGACAAGCCAACAGGTCGGCCATGAAATTGCCACCTCTGTCAGTCAGTATTTCTTCTGGGAAACCTACCCTGCAGAAAATCTCTAACAACTCATTTGCCACCTTTTCTCCCTCAATGGAGGACACAGCCACCTCCTCAGAGTATCTGCTAGCATAATCTACTACTACTAGGATATACTTCTTTCTTGTGGAACTTGGGGTACACAAGCGCCCCACAATATCCATATCTATCCTCTGAAATGGCTCCTCAATCACAGGCAAAAGCATCATAAGAGCTTTCACCTTGTCTCCTGCCTTGCCTACCTTTTGTTACTGCTCACAGGTCCTGCAGTACCCTACTACATCCCTGGAAATCCCAGGTCAATAAAAGTTTGCCATAATACATCTCTTTGTATACTTTATGTCTATATGATGTGCAAAGGGAATGTCATGGGCTATGGCTAGAAGTACCAGATGGTAGACTCTGGACACTATCAGCTGCTTTATTCTCACCCTCTAGCCCTCCACCGGGGGTACACTTTCTACACAGTAACCCTTTGTCCCAGTATGCAGATTCCCCCTTTCCTTGAGAATCAGGTGCCTCCCTGGCTGCCTCCCTCAAACCTTGTAATATAGGGTCTGAGAGCTGAGTCTGTCTCAACTCTGTCTTGGTAACCCTTCCCATCTCCCCTTCCACAGGAAGTCTGGTATCCTCTGACAGCAGTGCCTTACTGTCAGCCTGGGTACTACTACTCACCACTGCCCTTGCAGTCATTCTGTCCAAGGGAACATCAGTACCCACAAGCAGCTGTGGCTCACCTTCAGTTTCACTGCTACAGTGTAGCTCCCTCCCTGAACTAGCCAATCCACCAGTCCTGGCATTGTGTTTGGTCTATCTGGATCCCCCTCCAGGCTACCAGACCCACATGTTTGTCTCCAAGCCTGACTGCATGTAACTTCATGCACACAATGTGTATATTCACAGTGACATTAGCATTCAAAATCACAGGAAATATTTAAAACAACATTGCAGGACAGTCTCAAATAAATAAAGAAAAATATCTAAACTAAGCGTTGCTATATTCCTCACTATATCTAAGAGAATTTTACTATTCCCTAGTAACTTACTTCATCAGAGCAATGCATATGTGATGAATGATTCTTATCAGATCCAAGACAGAATACAGAATGCACTCTTTCTCAGAGCGTTTTCAATTTAATATCTCAAATATTACTGCTGGGATAGCTTGCAGAATGACATCATTTTTTGTCATCTGACTATATCCCAGTTGTAACCCCCACTGCTGGAAGCTGGTAGTATTTAGCATCTACCTGTGAAAATACATAGACCTCAGATCTTTGGCAGTCATAAAACAATTGCATTCCTTCATACTTTCAGAGGTAGTAATTCGTTCACTCCAATGACCATACAGAAAGCTTCTCAGCACATATATTATGTCTCTGGCCTGGTCTATAAAGTAATTTAATTTCAGCTATTTTTCTAAAGTTATCCTCCTGTATTCCCATTTCCATTGTTAAAATATATACATTTAAAGAGTTATAATAGAGCATGTACATTTCTGTTTTATTCCAATGGGACACTCTGTGGTTACATTTTAAGCA
Source organism: Protopterus annectens (assembly GCF_019279795.1). NCBI lineage: Eukaryota > Metazoa > Chordata > Ceratodontiformes > Protopteridae > Protopterus > Protopterus annectens. Next base: position 1,022,722,737 of record NC_056748.1, on the reverse strand, counting down.
CAAGCACTTTATAAAATACCTTCCTAACATACATGTCTGTACAGATCAGTTTGATATACGCATGACCTATAGTTCTAATATAGGTGTAACACAAGCATCTTATATAAGTCAGGTTGATGTTCACAAATGACATATAATTATTACAAAATTTGAGATAGCAGTGCTGGCAGTATCTCCCTTTGTTACAGGGAGTAATAATCAGGCAGATGATTAAATGGTGCTTCTAGTGGATGTGAGTGCATTACCTCATATTGTTATAAAGATATTTATGGAATTTGAGAAGGATCCAGTCTTTGGAATTCACCTTGAAAAGTCATCAGTGGTTCTATGTGGGGGGGCACAAGGGAACTATGAGTGGCAATGTAAGGGTTGAAGTCTTATACGGTGAAAGTGTTCCTTCTACTGTGACAGTCAACCTAATGTTTGAGCAATGAGTGAAGTGTTTATGAGTTTACTGAATCAGTAAATAAGAGGATATTATCCAGCAAGTACAGTCATGGCACTGAGAATAATGAATGTGCCAATGATCCATCAGTTACAATCATGGCACTGAGAGGAATGAATGTGCCACTGATCCATCAGCTACAATCATGGCACTGAGAGTAATGAATGTGCCACTGATCCATCAGCAGCAGTCATGGTACTGAGAGTAATGAATGTGCCACTGATCCATCAGCTACAATCATGGCACCGAGGGGAATGAATGTGCCACTGATCCATCAGGTGCAGTCATGGCACTGAAGATAATGAATGTGCCACTCCTGCATTACATAGGTGAAATGGGTCATTTCATCCACAGCTGTGGATGGACATATGTGAGGGGGTATGCTTTGAGAGGTAACAGTGTTAGGTTTGAGATAGAATGATTTTGAGGGAAGGGATGAGATATGGGTGGGATGTGCCAGAATGGTAGAGGGATATAGATTATAATGTAGATGGTGTAAAATGACATGGAGTTGGGGAGGTCAGCAGGAAAAACTAAAGAGGATAGAGGATAACAGATCATATGTGCATACTGTAAGAGATACAGTCATGGAAAGATTTGACAAAATAGGAACGTTATTTCATGACATGAGGCAGGAGAGTTGGCATTCTAGCTAAGACAAGGGAGATAAGAAGAGGTATAAAAAAGTAAGGGACAGTGAATGGAAGGACATGGTTTATTTGAAGGACTGGAGGATAAAAAATAGTATTCGAGGTGGTGAAATATTCTTTGGAACTTCAGAATGGAGACTGGCTGCAGTATGAAAAGATAGTGTCTGGTAAGAAATTATGTGGCTGAACGTGAGAAAAGGAGGGTAAACAAAGACTTGGGAAGGAAACCTAATGAATGGAGAGTTCCAAGAATGGCATGGACATTGTTAATATGAAAGGATGTCAGTGGTAAAGAATTTAAAAATGGGGTTGGAGAAATTGAAGGAAAACTGGGTTAAAATGAGAAAGATTTGGGAGAGGATAATTTTGGGGGAAGGTAATTAGGGTTTGCAGAAAACTGAAAAGGAGTAGGTATTGCATCATCAGTATACCATAGGTATTGCATCATCAGTATACCACAAGTGCATTTATTGCAGCAGTGGTATGAGGTGCACCTCTTATACTTGTAATGATTACAGGTCCACCTGTTGTACCAGTGATATGCCTCAGTGCACCTATTGCACCAGTGATATGCTGCAGGTGCACCTATTGTAGCAGTGATATGCCTCAGGTGCACCTATTGTGGCAGGGATATGCCACAGGTACACCTATTATAGTGGTGATGATCACAGGTACACCTATTATAGTGGTGATGATCACAGGTGCACCTATTACAGCAGTGATGATCACAGGTGCACCTACTGCAGCAGTGGCATACTGCAGGTGCACCTATTACAGCAGTGATATGCCACAGGTTCTGTGAAGTTTATTAATGTGGAATACTGAGAACTAAAAGCTAGGTTTATTTTGTGGTAATAGTGAATGGACAGAGATGGCCAAGAGAGTAGTATCTAGTATAAGTGTCCGTGTCAGATTAGATCAAGTCTTCTTCTTCTTTCGGCTGCTCCTGTTAGGGGTCGCCACAGCAGATCAACTGTTTCCATTTCTTCCTGTCCTCTGCATCTTGCTCTGTCACACCAACCACCTGCATGTCTTCTCTCACCACATCCATAAACCTTATCTTAGGCCTTACTCTTTTCCTGTTACCTGGCAGCTTCATCCTTAGCATCTTTTTACCAATATCCTCTGCATCCCTCTGCAGCACATGTCCAAACCAACATAATCTTGCCTCTCTGGCTTTGTCTCCAAACCTTCCAGCCTGGGTTGACCCTCTAATATACTTATTCCTAATCCTGTCCATCCTCGTCACACCCAGTGCAAATCTTAACATCTTCAACTCTGCCACGTTAAACTCTGACTCCTGCCTTTTTGTCAGTGCCACTGTCTCCAACCCGTATAACATAGCTGTCTCACTACCCTCTTGTAGGCCTTCCCTTTCACTCTTACTGGTACTCGCCTGTCATAAATCACTCCTGACACTCTTCTCCACCCACTCCATCCTGCCTGTACTCTCTTCTTCACCTCTCTTCCACAATCACCATTACTCTGAACTGTTGATCCCAAGTACTTAAAGTCATTCACCTTCGCCACCTCTACTCCCTGCATCCTCACCATTCCTCTGTCCTCCCTCTCATTCACACACATATATTCTGTCTTAGTCCTGCTGACCTTCATTCCTCTTCTCTCTAGAGCATATCTCCACCTCTCCAGGGCCTCCTCCACCTGTTCCCTACTCTCACTACAGATCACCATGTCATCTGCAAACATCATAGTCCACGGGGACTCCTGTCTGATCTCGTCTGTCAACCTGTCCATCACCCTTGCAAATAAGAAAGGACTCGTACAGTTATATCCACCTCCACCTTAAACGCATCCGTCACTCCCACCGCAGACCTCACCGCTGTCACACTACCCTTATACATATCCTGTACCACTCTTACATACTTCTCTGACACTCCCGACTTCCTCATACAATACCACAACTCCTCTCTAGGCACCCTGTATTATGCTTTCTCTAAATCCACAAAGACACAATGCAACTCCTCCTGACCTTCTCTGTACTTCTCCATCAACACTCTCAGAGCAAACATCGCATCTGTAGTTCTCTTTCCTGGCATGAAATCATACTGTTGATCACTAATCATCACCTCCCTTCTTAACCTAGCTTCCAGTACTCTTTCCCATAACGTCATGCTGTGACTGATCAGTTTAATCCCTCTGTAGTTAATACAGCTCTGCACATCACCCTTATTCTTAAAAATTGGTACCAAATCAAGTATGAGATAAAAAAGCAGTGGAAGGGGGGAGGGATATAGAATGTACATGTACGGTGGATTTGAATGCATCAGTTGGTAAAGGTGAGAAGAAGTTGACTGAAGGGGTTGAAGGGGAGGGAAGAAGAAATATGGACTGGAAATGTGTGGACAGTGGCGAAGACTAGATAAAGTATACAAGGAAAGTATGAAGGTCCACCTGAGTAGGAAAGTAGCAGTGGGGTTATGATACCTATGATGTATAGGCTGAGTGGGTATTATGGGAAAAGGGAGAAGCTAATTGGGAGCTGGTGTGTTATATACATAAGTGTATGTACATGTTGTAATCTGATTCTGTATGTACCTGAATGTATGTAATTTGGATTTTGTAGAAACTGGATCAGTGGTGCAGCTTGTTATCATTGTTGCATTATGGCTCTTGGTTCATCAGTCTTCTTCTTCTTTCAGCTTTTCCCGGTTAGGGGTCGCCACAGTGGATCATCTGTCTGCTCATGATTGACAGTGGAGTTTTACAGTGTCGAGTTGCCAGCCGGTCCCCAACCTTCCACAGAAGGCACACACATGCACACACACACCTAGGGCCAATTTAGTGTGTCCAATCCAAATACTGCATGTCTTTGGGATGTGAGAGGAAACCGGAGCACCCAGAGAAAACCCATGCGACTACAGGGCGGACATGCAGACTCCGCACAGAAGGCACCCCAGCTGAGAATCAAACCGGAGAACCTTTTGCTGTAAGGCGGCAACGCTATCCGCTGCACCACCGTAGCCACCTGGCTCTTGGTTCATCAGTACGATTCCCATTTTGAATGCCTTCTGTGCAGAGACAGTTTGTACTTTCTTTGTCCTCATTTGGTTTATTTTCACATACCAAAGACAGTTCAAGAGTAAATCAGCAAGCTGTTAAGTTCTGCATGGTGTGTGTGTCTGTGTCTGCCTGTGCATGTGCATGTTTACACCTTCTGAGAATCAAGATAAGCTGTAACTCTCCTGTGAACATGAGCAGAAATAACCAAGTAATTGTAAATGTGAAGATGAATGAGCAGAAAGATTCAGTAGTAAAAAAGTGCATATTTTACACTCACACACACACACACACACACATACAAAATATTCAGCTGTAAAAAAAATAAATAAAAAAGATATATATAGATACGTACACACACACCAAGGATTCAGCTGTAAAAAAAAAAAAAAAAAAAAAAAAAGATACGTAGACACACACACACACCGCACAGGCACTTTCTCTCTTACACTAATTAATTCAGGGTCTTTGCACTTTGCTACTGCTGCCCTCTACTGGGCACTGATGTCATTCTCTCATGTACTCATAGTTGATTCTTTAATGACTTCACTCATACATGTCAACCTCTTACAGCAAAAAATCAGGACAAAGCCACAGATAAAAATAGGGACACTTTTTAAATATTGCTCATACAAACTTAGAAAGTTAATAGAGTAATAGATTTTGCATTAACATGTATTTTCTGAAGGATATTATGTCTGAAAATCAAATGTCTGCCACTGTTTTCTGACTTTAGTCCACAGCAATTTGCCAGTAAAACAACAGTTTTATGGGAAACAGATTAAAATATGAGTCAGAAATCTGGACATTCTGCAAAAATCTGAAGAGTTGAGAGCTATGATAAAAGCAAATCATTAAAGAAATCATTACTACTTGCTCATATGTGTATTTAAAGAACAGTAACCAAGCAGGAATAGAATGACTGTGACTGAAATTCCTGACAGTTAGGACATGGAATTATTTGGTTTTCTATTTTCAGTATTGAAAAATCTGCATACTGACAGGATATGCACAAAAGCAATATGGTGAACTTGCTTTTTTTTCAAGGTCCAGCAGGTGCTTAAAATGAATTTAGGTTTGCATGGATTTTATTTTAAGCATGCTTTTTTCACATTACTTATATTTTCCATGTTGCAGACAACTTGCTATGTGGCACATGTTTCTGATAGACTTATGATAACTTAATCTGAAAAGATTTCATTTTTTTTTTCTTTTGTTTCAAGCTTGCCAATAGCTTCAATATATTGCCACAAAGGCATTACACATGTTTAAAAAAATAAAAACGAATTAAATCATTTCAGTCTACAAATGAATATAGCTCATGTTCTTAAAGAATTCTGTTCCACAGCATGGATCAAAACCTTCTCTGTAAAGATTTATAGCATTCCTTTTACATAAAAATTTCCCTGCCTCTATGAAGCCTGGAGTTTATATCTTGTATAGAAACCTTTCTGGCAGTAAGGTTACTTCTAACGTCTAAAGCCATCCTTTGCCTTATGTTGAAGTAGCTTGAGAAGGAGATATATCTGTCTATATATATATATATATATATATATATATGTGTGTGTATTTATATATATATATATATACACACACACACACACACACACACACACACACATATATATATTTTATATATATATATATATATATATATATATATATAAAAAATGTGCATGTGTCTCTCTCTCTCTCTTTCTATATACATACATACACACACACATTATATATAAATATATATATATATATATATATATATATATATATATATATATATATGATCATCTCATCAAGTTATCATTTCATTGAAATGCAACTTGATAAACACACACACACACACACACACACACACACAAAGACTCATTGAACTACCCAAATGCACTACTGAAGGGTAAGTGTTAACATAGCTACTGGGGGTGAGGGGAGGCATCTATTTACAGCTTTCTTTTTGGAGTTAATGAGTTACATTTAATGGTTTCAGTTCATCACGTTATATATTTGATGAACTGCATGTCTATCTATATGTATAATCACGTGTGTGTGTGTGTATATATATGTGTGTATATGTATATATGTGTATATATATATATATATATATATATATATATATATATATATATATATATATATATATATATATATATATATATATATATATATATATATACACACGATTCCACTTCATATCATCGAATTATCATTTCATCGAATTTCAAATCATCGAGACCAAATCGTAGAAAACTCATTTCATCGAATCTCAAATCATTGAAAACTATAAAGCAACTAAAAATAACATCCCAGACACTGTTTACTATGTTTATGCAGGGGGGCAAACCCCTGCACCCCATGGGGTTTCCACCCCACCCCTTAATGAAATATACCAACTCCAAGGTCGCACTACAATGGGGTTAGGAAATTACTTTTTTCCCCCACTGTAGTGCGACCTTGGAGATGGTATATTTATTTAGGGGGGTGGGGGTGGAGTCCCCCACATGGGTGCAGGGGGGTTTGCCTCCCTGCATAAACATAGTAAACAGTGTCTGGGATGTTTGATTTATTTTTAAATAGAGGCTACCCGGGTGAACTTTTTGATCAGTTATATAGTGAGGTGTCTAATGAAAGAGGAGGCAAGTTTGCACCTATTTTAGGTAAAGGTGAAACCTGTATAAGTTATGAGTCAAATAATGAAAATAGTGGTACTAAATATGAAACGGGTATTATTACAACCTATGATGGATAGTCAGGAATAGTTAAAAAAGTTATTGATAAAGAATGGAAAAACTTTGCTACATTATCTGATTTAAACTACAATGTGAGAGTGTTCAATCTCGCCGTTTGTTCTTACACACGGGTTCGGAGCCGATCCTCGGCTCCGAGTCGGCCGCATCGCAAAGCTCTGAATCTCAGAGAAGCTCGAGACCAGCCCATATCCCACAATCCTCCCTGCCATTACTCAGATCTAGTTTGTCGCTGCAACAGATCGGATCGAGGAGAGCGCGGACCAGAAAAAACTTGATAATTGGTTACAGTTTCCAGATAAGCTGCTTATTTTTTTGCTCAAATAAGTTTATATTTCTTAGTATTATATAGAAGTGCTGTGTGTGTGTGTTTATTATCATTATATATTCCCTTTTATTCTTCAGGCACCTTTTTGTGGCCTAACCCTTTTTTCTCTAGGTGTGGTTTGTGAAGTGTCTTTTTGTATACTTATATAGGGTTTTTCTAGACATATATATAGATATATATATATATATATATATATATATATATATATGTAGGAATTAGTGATTAATAGTTGTTTTTCTCTTGTATCTGCCTAGTGAAGTGTTTTTTATTTTTAGTCATGTCGGAAAAAGCTAAATCTGGCTTTAAGAGATGTCAGTGTGGGCAGAAAATGTCCATTGCTGACAATCACACTTCCTGCTTTTACTGTCTTGGCCCTCTCCACCTTCAAGAGGATTGTTCTATTTGTCATTCCTTTAGTGGTAGGGTCATGACAGATAGACGCAGGAAGCTTATAGACAGAGGATTACTTAAGCCTGCCTTTCAAGAGGCTTTGGACAAGTCGGATCAGGCTTCTAAATCCTCGAAGGGGTCGAAGATGTCGGAGCCCTTGTCATCCGCTCCAAGTTCATCTTCTATGGTTCGTTCACTGGTTCCACAGACCTCAGGGCCGAGCGTTGAATGTTTATCTTTCACTGAGCCCCAGATCTTGGAACCGGTGTCGGAGCTGCCACCACCGTGCATTCTTCGGTAGGTGCCATCTTCGGCTCCTTCGACCCGTTCTTCCAGACCATTATCTGAGACAGATGTGGATCGTGTCATGCAGAAACTCATGGAAAACATGGCCCTTTCCAAGTTGATTGCAGTTTCCTCCCAGTTGGTGTCGAAACTAGAAGGCCTCCCCATATCTCCAATGGGTCCTCCTTCGAGACCCATCCAGATCTCGGAGCCGGGAGAGGATGACCTGATGATAGTGGAGTCCTCGGTGCCGAAACTGTCCATTGCACGATCAACACCATTGACTTCAACTCCTTCAGAACCAGTAGGGGAGTCGCGGAGCCGACGGTCTCTCCTCGGTTCCGGGACCGAGAGTCGTACCGACCTGTCGGTGCCGACTCTCCCTCTCGGGGCCTCGGCGCAGACTGGCTCGGCTCCGTCCTCGGGGTCAGAGCCCACGGCACCTGGGTCTGGGATGCTCCCGTGTTCTTCAGAACCGGGGGAGTCCTCGGCCCGGGGTTCGGGGGCTTTTGACCTTATGAGGAAAGTATTGTCTGCACAGACAACCACTTCATCAGGGGAATCTTCTCCTTCCCCAAAAGGGCCGCTTTCTGTTTCTGCCCCCACGACCCATCCAAAGCGTAGAGCCCCATTGCCTCAGCCACCCCCAGAGGGTTCCCCCTGTTCCTTGGAGGCCTCACCAGAAGCCCCCTCTGATGAGGTCCCGAGGAAACGGTTGTGCAAGAGGAGGCACATAGATTCCCCACAGGAATCTCTAACGTCTGACACCGACTTGGATGAGGCAGAGGGGTCCCCCAAGTCACCCTCTGAGAATGTGTCATTTGCAGACATCCTGGAGATCTTGAAACAGAGGGGTGATTGGCAATCCCTAGCCCCCACTGAGGACGAGTCGGTGCTGCTGAAGGCTTTTGGGGCTCAACCTTCTACCTCCTGGGTGACTCCGCCCTTCGATGAATTAATGGAATTGATTGCTCGAAGGGCGTGGGGGGCACCTGACACAGTGGAACCAGTCCCTAGGAAACCAAACAAGTTTATCACCGTCCCCCAGGATAAAACTTATCTCACCAAGTGAGTTCCGGTCGACGCAATGGTGGTGGCGGCAGCCACAAAAAAGGAGATGTCTGAGTCTTCCTCACCTGTTCATCCTCCTAATAAGGACTCTAGGACTATGGACAGATATGGGAAGCGCATTTTTAGTTCAGTGACTTTTTCCATGCGTTCGCTAAACTATTTGACTCATTTCACACGTCTACAGAGGGATCACATCAAGGAGCTGACAGATACCCTCCAGGGTAACACAGATGCTGTTGTTTCAGATAAGGTAACAGCACAACTTAACACTTTTACCTCCATAGTAAATTCATCCATGAGGCTCATCTCGTATGCAGCCGAAGGATCGAGTAGAGCTGCAGCTTCAGCGATTGCTCTTTGAAGACAATCCTGGATGCGGCTGTGCTCCTTTGCGGAAGCCTTCAAGTCTTCCTTTGCCAATGCCCCTTTTGATGGTGCCACACTCTTCGGTCCCAAGGTTAAGGAGACTCTGACTCAGTGTGAGCAAGAGGAAAAGACCCTTTCTGCTGTCGGGGTCCGTTTTTCCGCTCCTACTAGACCGTACCCCAAAGGGCAACGAGGCGGGAAAATGTGGTTCCATAAGAATCAGGGATCTTTCCAAGCCACACAGTGTGATACCCCCTCCAGAGGCAGAGGGGGGGTAGAAATGGAAGACGCCGCCCCGGCGGCAGAGGGGGTCCGCATAACCAAGGCGACAGGGATTCTGTGCCTGGGAAGCCTTTCCAGCACTCCTGAAGGGAGGCCCGCCTGTCCTGCTCTGGAGGCAGTCGGGGATCGCTTGGCTTTATACCCACTGGCCTGGCTAAATATTACTTCGGATTCCTGGGTAAAAAGCATTATAACCAGAGGATACAAAATCCCCTTCACATCAACTCCACCTCTGCAAAGAAGGTTTCCAGATGTGCCACCCCGTCTGCGAAGTCCAGCAGCTGTAGAAATTTTAAAGCTGCTCGAAAACAGAGTCATCCAACCAGTCCTGGTGGACCAAAGAGGATCCGGAACTTACTCAAGGTTCTTTTTAGTTCCAAAGAAGACAGGGGACTGGAGACCGATCTTAGATCTCAGCAATCTCAACACCTTCGTGAAGAAGGAAAAGTTCCGGATGGTCACGCTTCAATCGATCCTTCCATTCTTACAGAAGGACGATTGGGTGTGCTCTATAGCTCTCAAAGACACATGCTACCACATCAAAATGGCCAGACTGTCCAGAGATTACCTGCGCTTCTGGCTGGGAGCCAGTCACTTTCAGTTTCAAGCTCTGCTCTTTGGACTCACCTCAGCCCCCAGGGTATTCACCAAATGCATGGCAGTAGTTGCGTCTCACTTGAGACGACAAGGATTCCAGGTGTTTCCCTATCTGGACGACTGGCTCCTCACCGCCACCACCGAGCATTGCCTCTTGCAAGCCAGAGACTACACAGTCAACCTTTGTTCCCACCTAGGCATTTCGATAAACTTCGAAAAGTCTTGCTTATTGCCCTCACAGCATATTTCATTCATCGAAGCAGACCTAGATACACGATTAACACTGCTAAAACTCCCTCCAATAAGGGCTTCAACCCTCAAACAGCAGGTTCTTCTTCTACTAGAGAGCAAGAAAGCCCTGACCAAACTGGTGTTGAAAGTTTTGGGACTAATGGCAGTGTCACTAATCACAGTTCCTATGGGAAGATTACACATGAGGATCCTACAATGACTGCTCTTCGTGCAGTGGTCGTTCCAACACTTACCCCTAGCGCACGAGATTCTGATAACAGACTCTTGCCGATGGGACCTGTGATGGTGGGTGTACAGTCAGAACCTCACTATGGGTCGTCCGTTTGTTCTACCCAGTCCAATGGCCACAATAAGCACGGACGCTTCCCTGATAGGGTGGGGGTGCCTTTTTCAGGGAAGAACAGTCCAAGGGGAATGGTCCAACATGGAGTACACTCTACACATAAATGTTCTGGAGCTGAGGGCGGTGTTCCTGGCATTGCAACACTTCCAAGCCCTCTTACCTCTAGGAACAGTAGCAGTTCAGACGGACAACATGTCTGTGGTCTGGTACATAAACAAGCAAGAGGGAACCAGGTCTTACCCGTTAGGCAGAGAGGCCATGAGAATTTGGCAATGGGCAGAGTCCACGGTCGCTTTCTGATAGCAGCGCACATCCCGAGGTCATCCAACATCATTGCGGACAGGTTGAGCAGAGCCATCCTGTTACCTCACGAGTGGTCCCTCAATCCACAGATGGCAGAAAAGATCTTCCGCAAATGGGGCCAGCCTTGCTGCGATCTATTTGCTTCCCCATTGAATGCAAAATGCAGAAGCTACTTTGCCCTTCTACCCCCTCCGGGGGATGTCCCCAGGGACGCACTGATACACAATTGGCCCCCGGGTCTCCTATATGCATTTCCACCTACTCCCTTGATTCCCAGATTTCTACAGAAAGCCAGGAACCTGGAAAGGACAATAATACTCATAGCCCCATTCTGGCCTCGGCAGATATGGTTCCCCTTTCTTCGAGCCTATCAAATAGAGGAACCGTGGATTCTGGACCCAGTACCAGATCTACTGACCCATTCGTCGGGAGTTCCTCACCCGTCTCTTCAGTCCCTCAAACTAGCAGCTTGACTGCTCCGCTTCCCTGCCTAGCCAGGTCTTATCTACTCTCCCCGGCAGTTCAACACATTCTGGTTGCTTCTCATAAAGCTTCCACTACTAAACTCTACAGGAGTAAGTGGAAACGCTTTGTGTACTGGGCATCTAACCAACACTTAGACCCCCTGGTAGCTCCTCTGCATAAAGTTTTGGAATTCGTATCTATCCTCTTTCATGAAGGAGCTTCTACTTCCACACTAACAGTACAGTTGGCTGCCATATCGAACTTCCATATTGGTGAGGAAGGTTCTCCCATTATGGCTCACAGACTTTGTAAGGCCTTTATGAAAGGAACCTTCCATCTTAGACCGCCCGTCAGAAAACCTTTCTTTCCATGGAGCTTGAATTTGTTACTGTCGCAACTCATGTTGCCACCCTTTGAACCTGCTTCGTCCTGCCTCTTAAAGTTCTTATCGTGGAAGACACTGTTCCTCGTCGCTGTGACTTCAGCTCGTAGAGTGTCAGAATTGCAAGCATTATCGGTCAGACCACCTTACTTGATATTCCATCCAGATAGAGTCTATTTGCGTACAAATCCATCTTTCCTTCCAAAGGTATGTTCAGTTACGAATATTAACCAATCTATAGAACTCCCTACCTTTTTCAAGAACCATACTAACAAATTGGAGTATATGCTGCACAAGTTGGATGTTCACAGACAATTAAGATTTTATTTAGATAGGACCAAAGCTTACAGGAAGACAGATCAGCTCTTCGTCGCATTTGCAGACAATAGAAAGGGCATGGCAATTACTAAACATACATTATCTAAATGGCTTGCTGATTGTATAGCCTTTGTATACTCTAAATCAAATCAGTCCTTACCCACCAAACCTAAGGCCCATTCTACCAGATCCGTCTCCACTTCCTTGGCTCATGCAGCTCGCTTGCCTTTGGACACTATTTGTGCAGCAGCCACGTGGTCTAAGCCACATACTTTCATCACTCATTATAGAGTAGACAAAGTCTCCAAAGACAGGACATCTTTTGGTTCCACTGTGCTTAGGAACGTTCTTCCATAAGTCACTCGGGGTGATGGAGCTAAGGATGCTACCCATGTGTAAGAACAAACGGCGAGATTGAACACTCTCACATAAAGAAGTTATGTCCTTACCATAACGTTCCATGTGGAGTGTTCATCTTGCCTTTGTTCTTACATTCCCTCCCTTCCCCTCCCCACGTGTTTTGGAAGAACTGGTAGGACTAGATTCTGATCGACTTGTCTTAGCCCCTTCTGGGGTATATGGTCCCGTGTATCATGGGGTATATGTTTCTACCCTTAGTTATTGCTATGGTGAGAGAGTGTCTCTGAATGCCTGAGAGAGTGTATAGTTCTTGCACCGGAGGTGTTGGATTTTTGGTCTGGTTTGTTTGCAAACTAGATCTGAGTAATGGCAGGGAGGATTGTGGGATATGGGCTGGTCTCGAGCTTCTCTGAGATTCAGAACTTTGCGATGCGGCCGACTCGGAGCCGAGGAAAGGCTCCGAACCCGTGTGTAAGAACAAAGGCAAGATGAACACTCCACATGGAACGTTATGGTAAGGACATAACTTCTTTTTTTTGACAATGAATTAAAATTCATTTACAGGAGAGGTACCAACATCAAGAACCTTTTGGAGAAGGGAACACATTTCAGAATGTTTGAAAATGTCACTAGGAGAAAAGCAGTATTGTTTAAATGTGGAAGGTGTAGTTACTGTGCATATCTCAGTATAGGAGAGTCAATATATTTACCAAGTAGACAAAATAAATTAATATTAGGTACATTTGTCAATTGTAACACCAAGGGTATTATATATTTAGCCACCTGTACAAAATGTGACTCATTTTATGTTGAGAAAAGTGAAAGAATGCTCAAGCAAAGAATTTACGAGCATCTTTATATAATTTACGAGCATCTTTATGATATTAGGACAAAAAGAGAAAATAATGCATTGTATAAACATACTAATGTATGCAAATCTGCCACATTAAAATTTTTTGTTCTTGAAACTGTGTTAGTTGATCCTAGAGGTGGGAACTGGGAAACACTGGTGGAATATAGAGAACGTTATTGGCAAATTATACTAGAAGCCAATAGAACACCTGGTCTTAATGAAATGATTTATCTTATTCCAGTTTTAAAACTGAGGTCAGACAAGTTATAACATGAGTTATAAGTTTAGTTTCATGGCATATTAAATATTAGAGGTCATTAATTATAAAACTTTGTACATATTTACAAATTATTTTATACACAATACTTTTTCACAGTGGTGCTTGTATTTTTAAATTTCTTTAATTATTTGATTGGATCTGTTTTTTCATTGGGTATTTAGTTAGATATATAAGATGAGTTCACTTATGTGATTTTATCTGATGAAGTCAAGGACAAAAACGTGTTGTGGAATATTTCAGCATTATTGTGTATTGATCGTGGTTTGTTATTAAACTGTTTAAACTGTTTGTGACACAGTCCCTGGATTCGGTGCTTCTTTTAGTTATAAGTGACTTGATTGCACCTTCCGTTTTTCTTTGGTTATTTGTCCTTTTTTTGATGGAATCCCAGGGGTCTGTGGCCATGGACAGTACAAACAAAAGTGCTGAGATCGGAGAGCTTCGAAAGCTCATAGGCCAACTGACTCAGTTGGTTGGGTTGCTTACGCCAGTTAGCCAATTGGTGGTCACGTTTTTATCGACACTTTCTGTACCAGGAAACCAGGAAGTAGCAAGGCGTTCTGCTTTGTATGAAGGAACGCGTAAACGCAATGGCGAGGAAGTTGGTGACAGAAATGGTTCAAATACTGTTGAAACAGGGAGTCTAGATGGATTCCCACACATTACTGCTTGTGGAGAGACTGGAAATCAGGGAGCTGAAGTTATACATGACATGCAAAATAGGATTAATTTCTCGAACTCTGGAAATATTGCTGGGTTTCAAACAGGTACTGTGCAACAGTTGAGAGACATTCTTAATGTCAAATTTGAATTTGGGAAAAGGAACTTTAATAAAACTGTTGGTAGAACTTATATACAAATGTTGGAAGATTTTGATTATGCTTTGTACAAGTACAAAATGCTTGAAATGGACAATGCTTACCTGAAACACTGTCTCGAGTTAAAAATTGTACCTAAGGGTCTTAGAGTTTGCAAATATCCGAACAGTGTTGTTGAAGGTTCTGCATTTCATCAGCAATTGATTACTGCCTTTGATAATTGTGGTTTTGAGATAATGAGGACCATAATACAAAATAATGAATGAGAAATGGAGAAAAGGTTTAATCAGGTTGAACATCTTAACAAATACATTACTCAAGATTTACTGTTTACTGTAGATGAACACAAGAAAAAATATTACAAGTTACTAAAAGATGTAGAAAGTAAATGTTTGGATGTTCAAGATAGGAAATTAGGTAAAATTTAAATAGATTTAAATGAGTATAAAATTAAAACACATTATCTTAAGCCTAGAGTATTTGGAAAGAGGGTTGGAACATACAGTACAAGTGAAAAAGAGACACCAGTATTTGATGACAATGAATTTGAGGTTTTAGAATTTCCACCGCTTAGAAGGTCTGAGAGACTAATGCATAAAGAACCAATTAATTATAGTTCAAAAAACTATCAAGTGAGGGAATGGGGGCCTCAGGGAAGGAAACAAATGAGGTGGAAAAATTAAATGAAGGTTTATGTAATGATGGATGTAAGTGGACATTTAATGATTTTAACATTTTCAATTATTCTAGTATCACTGTGACAAAACCTTTTTTTGATTTATTTTCAAAAGGTTTTGGATTTATACCCAAGCAAAGAACTAATATTTTTAAACTTTTAGTGGATATTAAGTTATTTGTTAGAAAAAAGAACTTGGAAATATTTTTTAATGGAGTTAAGAGGACAGTTTGTGAAGACAAATTAGTTCGTAAGAGCACCTTTAACCCACCCCTTCACCCACAGTTAAAAAATTTTGAGCTAGTTTTGGAGAATGAATTAAGGAAGTCGTTAATGAGGCATAACGTACAGTCAAATTTATTCTTGGAGGAGCAAGAAACATTAAAATTAGTTAGTAAAAATAGGAATTTAAGGGTTATGAAACCGGACAAACGTGGGGGGGTGCTTATAGATCACATAACATATGAGGGCAAAATGCAAGAGATTTTAAGTGATTCTACTAAATATGCAAGGGTATCTATTAATGAAATAAATGTGGTATATAAAAAAATAAATGTGGTATTGAATGACTTACTAATGGATGGGTTGATTGATTTGGAGACATATAATTTTCTACATGTTGAGAAACCGAAAGTTCCCTCCATTTTTGGCATACCTAAGGTGCATAAAAACATTGCAGATCCACCTTTAAGACCAATAGTATCTGCTGAAGGTTCTATTACAGCTCCATTAGCTAAGTTTTTTGACACTAAGGTGAAGCAGGTACTTATGAATAGTACCTACGTATTACAGGATTCTTGGGACCTTCTGAGAAAATTGGACAAAAGCTTTTTTTCTGAAGATTTGGCATTTGCTACCTTAAATGTGGTTGATTTATTCACTAGCATTCCCCATGACATAGGCCTTGAGTGGTTCGAAGAAGTACTAGTAGGATTTACAGGAATCACACACAATGACTTTAGAACAGTTTTAGTTCTAATGGAGGTGGTATTAAAAAATAATTTCATATTTTTTGAAGGGGAATATTTTAAACAAATCAGGGGAGCTGCCATGGGGGCACATTGTGCTCCTACTTATGCCAATATTATTATGTCACATTGGGAAAATACATATTTAACAACTTCTGTTTTTAGTAAATTTTGGATTTTTTATGGTAGGTTTTTAGATGATTTATGTTTTTTATGGAAAGGGAATGAGGATGATTTTATTTTGTTTATTGAATTCTTGAATGGTACAACTGATTTTTTTTAATTTACGTATAAATTTGATAATCAAATGTTAAATTATTTGGATGTAAATATTACTAAGACCAAAGATGGTTTTGAGTCGAAAATTTACAAAAAAGATACTTTCTTGAATTCATATTTACATTTCACCAGTTCACATGCAAGTCACCAAAAGAGAAGTGTGATGAAAGGTCAATTAGTTCGCCTTAGTAGTATGACGTCAGATGACAGAACTTATAACATGGAATGTAGAATTTTGAAAAGTTTATTTTTAAATAGAGGCTACCCTGGTGAACTTTTTGACCAGTTATGTAGTGAGGTGTCTAATGAAAGAGGAGGCAAGTTTGCACCTATTTTAGGTAAAGGTGAAACCTATATAATTTATGAGTCAAATAATGAAAATAGTGGTACTAAATATGAAACAGGTATTATTACAACCTATGATGGACAGTCAGGAATAGTTAAAAAAGTTATTGATAAAGAATGGAAAAACTTTGCTACATTACCTGATTTAAACTACATTTTTGGCAATTAATTAAAATTCATTTACAGGAGAGGTACCAACATCAAGAACATTTTGGAGAAGGGAACACATGACAGAATGTTTAAAAATGTCACTAGGAGAAAAGCAGGATTGTTTAAATGTGGAAGGTGTAGTTACTGTACATATCTCATTATAGGAGAGTCAATATATTTACCAAGCAGACAAAAGAAATTAATATTAGGTACATTTGTCAATTGTAACACCAAGGGTATTATATATTTAGCCACCTGTACAAAATGTGACTCATTTTATGTTGGGAAAAGTGAAAGAATGCTCAAGCAAAGAATTTACGAGCATCTTTATGATATTAGGACAACAAGAGAAAATAATGCATTGTATAAACATACTAATGTATGTAAATCTGCCACATTTAATTTTTTTGTTCTTGAAACTGTGTTAGTTGATCCTAGAGGTGGGAACTGGGAAACACTGGTGGAATATAGAGAACTTTATTGGCAAATTATACTAGAAGCCAATAGAACACCTGGTCTTAATGAAATGATTTCACTTATTCCAGTTTTAAAACTGAGGTCAGCCAAGTTATAACATGAGTTATAAGTTTAGTTTCATGGCATATTAAATATTACAGGTCATTAATTATAAAACTTTGTACATATTTACAGATTATTTTATACACAATATTTTTTCACAGTGGTGCTTGTATTTGTAAATTTCTTTAATTATTTGATTGGATCTGTTTTTCATTGGGTATTTAGTTATATATATATATATATAAGATGAGTTCACTTATGTGATTTTATCTGATGAAGTCAAGGACGAAAACGTGTTGTGGAATATTTCGGCATTACTGTGTATTGTTCGTGGTTTGTTATTAAATTGTTCAAACTGTTTGTGACACAGTCCCTGGATTTGGTGCTTCTTTTGGTTATAATTTATTATACAGCTTGATGTGCAGCAGGAGTTTATTCTAGAAGTTTAATGAATCTATCTCTGCACCATGTTTATTTTTTTGTTGTTGAAATTTAAATCCCTAGTTTGGGTATTTGTGAGGCTATTTAATTTATATAGAATCAAATGGTCCAGGACCCATAGATCCCTAATAGCGTGGAAGGCAAGGCATAGACCTTAGCTCAGAAATCTATAAAATATTGAAAGGATGGTGATTTCAGACTTTTCTGGTAGCTTTGGCTTTTTAAGCCAGCGATCTTCTTAGTTAAGAGACGCTAGGATCTTTTTAGTTGTTTGATTAGTCCAGAGAGATACATTACAAAGGTATCATTCTATTGCATAATTGGGGCTAACCAATGCTGAATATAAGTGGACAATGAACTAATTCGATCTGGATTCTATTCGTCTGGCAATTAGCTGCAGGAAGTAGAAGTACTTAGTGGCCACTGTCATTATGCAGTGATCAAAGTAGAGGGAATAATCAACCCAGATCCCAAGGTCATTGACAACATTGTCATTTTTTGACTTGGGTATTATCTATGTTGTATACAGGAAGTAGGGGTCTTTACCAGATGTGATGCTACTGCACCTTTTAGCATTTAACTTGACCCATTTTTAGTTTACCAGGTATTTGAATGCAGGTTCTTGCTGAAGGACTTTAGCATCAGAGGTGGACTTGACAATAATCACTATTTTATAGTAATCTTCAGACTTGTTTAGCTTGAGGTCTTGGTTAATGGGCTAGAGAACAGAATAGTTAATGCAAAACAACAGACACCTCAGTACTGAGCCATGTGGGACACACTGATCAACTTCTTACTCTCTGATAAGGCACCTACTCCTTGCACTGTCATTGAGTCAATTTACTATCCATCTTATTATATAGGCAACTATTTGTGATGCACCAAATTTACTAACTATGCTAGCATGGGGAATACATTAAATGCCTTGGCCAGGTCAAGGTGCACTCTGTGGACAGCATGACCACTGTCAACAGTCTGATATTTTTTTAAAGAAATTAACCAGATTCATTAAACAGGATCTAACCTTGACAAAGCCAAGCTTGGGTGGCTCTAGCCTGTTGAAATTTTCATAACATAGTTTACCAGGTCAATTATATGTCCCAAGGCTTTGCAATTAAGACCTTTCAGGCTTGGGGTCAGTGGTGGGTCACCCTTATGGAGTGGCATCACTATTCTGTGCACCAAACCTCTGGAACTAAGCCAGTTGTTGAACTTAGGTTAAATAATTTAAGAAGGAGTTAGGATAGGGCTTTTTTAATGCTGTTTATTAAACAACTATGCATATTCTCTGTCCCAAGGAGAAAGTGTTTGTAGACTTGGTGGGCACCTTCAGTGCATGTTCTTTAGTCATACCTCTCAACCTCTTAGGGCAAGAAATCTGGACAAAGCCATAAATAAAAGTGGGACAAAGGCCCAAAAATAGGGACAATTTTTAAATATTGCTCTTACAAACTTAGCAAGTTCATAGAATATCAGGTTTTGCATTAGCGTGAATTTTCTGAAGGGTATGAAGTCTGAAACTCAAATGTCTGTTGGTATTTTCTAAATTCAGTCTTTAATGATTTGCCACTAATTCGTCAGAAAAACATAATTTTATGAAAAATGGACAAATAATTTGATGCAAAAATCTGTACAGTTGAGAGATATGTCTTTAGTGATGATTGGAAGACTGAGAGATTCAGACATAAATGTGCTTTGGATCTCTTGAGCAACAATTACACTGAATTTGTTTACTAGTATATTGACAAATGTCTGCTAGATCAGAGAATGCATCACCATTATAAATAAGTTTAGAGCACTGCTGGGTGTTATTTCTGTTTCCTTAATATAGTTAAAGAAGTACTTGTAATTGTCCTCATCTTCAGATGCTAACCTAAATGTGTGGGGTACTTTACTAGCCCAGTAGTATTTTTGAAATTTTTAGTCAACAGTCAAAGGAACAAACAGTGCACTAAACACTAATAACCGCGAAAAAGCACTGCAATGAGGAAAAGTGGTGCACCGGACAGCTCAGGAAGAAAAATCAAATTTGAAAATTTACCCACATCTGGGAAATGTGGAATATTGGTAACTAAAATATATTATTGAACACATCTGCCAGATTTTGACTATCCACAGCATTTTGTTAAATAAGTGTTGCTTAGTCTTTTAATCATGTGGTAGCTTTAAGAAGTTATATTATCAGGAATTCAGGGAACAGTTTTTTTTTTCTTTTTTTTTTTTTGTGCAAGCTACAACAAAGTATTACAATTGCAGAAGTACTATTTTAAAATGTATTACTCTGTTAGCCAGCTTGAAGCAATAGTTCTTTCTGATGCATGACTTTTAATAGTCAGAAAGCTTGAAATTGCAATGTAATTTTAATTTGAAGATGGAAATGTTTATGGTGCACTTTTCCCCAAATGTAATGTTTGTTGCTGGGAGTGTAAGTTTGTTTTCTCTAAAGGGCTTTACAGAAGAATAATCTTTATGCTGGACTAGACTCTATACACCAAGCACTCACAGGGCAGAAGCTTTTATAAAATTATACAATAATTTTTCCAGTGGGCATTAACATCTATATTGCTGCAGGATAAAAGTCACAAAACTTTAAATTATTATTTTTACTGATTGCAATGAGAAGGATGAAATTTTTCTTTTTCCCAAAGAGGGAAAATAAGGATAGATTCAGGCTAATAAAGCCAAATCCCACTAGCTGTGGACATGTATGTTTCGGCCTTCTTATAACCTGATCAGCACAACATAAGTGGACTGTTTGGCTATACTTTAGAAAAACAGGGACTTTTCACCCGGCTGATGTCTATAACCATTAAGATGTCTGCAAAATATACCTAAACATCTAAATGTGTCCACAAAGACTTAAAAAGACAAAGTAAATGTCATGGACATTCAGACGCCATATAGCTGAAACACTTGATGTCCTTAAGGGGTCATTTACATTGTAAATGCAGTAAACTATTTACATGTTCAGAAAATAACAGGTGTTTTAGAAACAGCAGATCTAAAGCTATGTCTCACTTGCTGTTCATTAACAGTATCTTCACAACTTTGTAAATGGCTATTTTATTAAAAAAAACATATGGTCCCACAATTAAAATAAAAAAAAGTTTTGTCTTATCTTATGTGGAACTTCTTTTCATGTCCATTTGCTCAAGAAAAGAAAATTTTAGATTTCTGATATGATTCCCTTTGGAAGTGTCTATCAGGTCACTCTCATAATATGTTAATGTGAATTTGCTACAAGATGATGTTTGTCTCATTGAAGTCTGTATCTCATGGTTATGATTAAGGGGGAGGGGGCATGACCAGGACAAAGATGGGGATACCTGGTAAATTTTGTTACCAGAATATAACAATACAGACTTGCAGCTGTCAGTTTGATGGGTAAGGGGGGGACTAAGCATTATCATGAACATTAGTCATAATTTTGAATGCATGAAATGAAACTAGACACACTGCTCTATATTTGTTTGTGCATACTTATAATATTATTTATATATATATATATATATATATATATATATATATATATATATATATATATATATATATATATAAAACTGTATGCATGTAAAATGTAGTTGTTTGTTCTCGTGCCTTTCTTAAACTAAGCAGTGGACATGAGTATTCATTTTTTACAGAGAAAGCTTGGAATTGTAGCCTAAAGCCCCATCTAAAAGTTGAGTATTAATAGCAAGAAGCTGAAGCTAAGTAATTTTTCATTTATTTTTTATAAGAAAATCATCACTTGGAATGCTAATGATGTGATAATCCAGTTAAAAACAGAACAGTAACTTATTTTCAGGTAGTTGCATGCTTGCATTCTTGTCTTGGAAGGGACATATTCTGATGAGGATGATCATAACCTGTTGTTTAAGGTCAGTTGGATGGAGGATAGCATCATTTTTGTTGGGAGTCAGGCATAATGGAGTATGCTCTCTCCATCAGTAATGTGTCTTCTTACAAGTAGATGAAAATGGTTGCTATGTCGGACTCAAGGTCTTCTTAAATGGACTTGGATGGTTTACTATTTGTACTGTATATTTTCCACCAGGATTGTAAGAGAGTTTAGAGAGAGAATGAATGGGCCTGTTCCTTTTCATGAAGGTGTAAGTATCTGTATGTGGTATTGGTATGTAGTGACAAATGTCAGGAATGTGACAGGTGGCCCTGAAGCAGTTTAAACTCCCAGACTAGGAAGATACACTTGGCTTTATATGACAGTGAAGAACATTAGGAATGTACGAGCCAGCCACACCAAGAGTAAGATAGACCAGTTTAATGCACGCAGTTAAGCACTTTCATCAGAATATATCCAAAAGACTTCCTCAGAACTAAATAACACAATCCTTTGCAACATTTAAATATCCATCCCAAATGTCATATGACCAGAACAACCAATAAAATTCACATAATCATTAAATGTAAAAAAATTGCAGCTTTAAAACACTTAAAATAGAAATGTTTTCATTGAGCCCAGGAAACACATGCATTGAGCTTGATTTGCCACTTCAATTCTTTAAATTATAATACATCATTCCAGGGACCCCTCCTAATATCCCTAGTCACATGATCAATGGCTACAAACCCAAATTCATGGTTGGCATTCTCCGAAACATGTTTTGCCAAGGCATTGTTCATGTTACCCTTCCTAATGTCCAGGGTGTGTTCGTAAACACGTTCCTTGAACTTCCTCTGTGTCTTTCCAAAATAAAAACAATTACAGTTTTTACACATGACAAGGTAAACAATGCCCTTGGTATTACAATTACAATAAAAGTGGAGATGAACCACTATTCCATTTACATAAACCTTGTCAAGTTCAATCAATACCTGCAGTAATTGCAAAACCCACATTTGTGGGTACCTTTCCTCATAATGGAGACAAGATTGTAGTCCTGGGTGGCTGCTTCCAAATTTCTTTGAAACATCTCCCTTTTTTGTAAACCATTTTCACCCCATTTTTATATATTCCTTGCAATTCCTTGTATACCGAGAAGATATGCCAATATGTGCTCAAGGTTTTATAAATTTGTGGGCACTCAGGGGTGTGTGTAGTAATAAAAGATAAGTAGTGAGGATTATCCACCACTCCATCAGTCTCACTGACAAAAAAATGGGTGCTAATCACTCGGTCAGATAATAATGGGTGTAAAAGCCCCTAGCTCTTTTGTTTTGTATCTCAGACTAGACTGCCTCTACAAGAGCCATAGGGTACCCTCTAGATAAAAACATATCAATAAGTGTGTTTGCTTCCCTTAAAAAGGTGGCATCCTCCGAGGTCATTCTAGTAAGGCGAACAAATTGAGCCTTTACCAAGCCTCTCTTCTGGTGCGCCGGGTGTCAGCTATCAAAATGTAAGTAACAGATTGAAAAAGTAGGCTTTCTGTAGATTTGACTTACAAATCTCTTCCTAACAGTAGCCTTAAAAAGATGGACATCCAAATAACTGATGTCATTTTTACACCAGGTGGCACTAAACTTCAAAAAGGTAGTAGTTTGGTTGATATATTCAATAAAGTGTTGTAATTCAGCCTCAGTTTCCTTTCAAAAAATAATAATGTCGTCCGGGAACCTGAGGTAAAAACTCCAGGGGGGAGAAGATCCAAATGAATTTAAAATATATTTAGTCTCCCAAACTAACATAATGTTGGTGAATATGGGGGCAGAAGCAGCCCCATTGCCACCCCTTTCCTTTGAAGATAGTAGTGTCCATCTATATATACAAAGTTGTTTTTCAAGACAAGTTCCATCATCAAATCCAAAGTATTGATCTCATTATTACAAAAGCTTCCCATCTCCATCAAAAATTCATGAAACCAATCAAGCCCTGTATCATGAGGAATAACATTAAGCAAGTTGTTAACATCAATGGTACAAAAAATTAAGTTGTGAAATGAATGTACAGAGCAGGGAATCCAAACACTCGAAGCCGGTACTGTCACGAAAAACACTTTATTTAATGTTGAGCGCTTTCATCTGCTAACATGCAGATTTCTTCAGAACAATTACCAAAGCAGAAGAACAAGCTTAAATACTTATTTTAGGCGCCAAACACTAATTGTTAATATAAATCTTAAAACGGCCATGTTCCCAAAGTACAACTCAGTTGAAATACCTTGCCACAAGACTTTTGATACACTAAAATGTTATAAAAATAATACAAACTTGCTTAACTTCTCCCTAATATTCTAAATAATTTTCTATAAAATGAGTACATCATATAAAAAGTGTTTAAAAACTGTACTAATGCTATATAAATATACATCAAATACATAAAGTATTGCATAATAAAAGTGGATGAAATACTATACTATTGATTCACAATTGGTAGGTACAGAGTGTATTTGTCCTGTTTATTACAAACGCTTAAAGCATGAAAGGTCTTTATAAAACTAGGGCCTACTGGTATGGTGTACCTGCTAATCTATCTTATAAACTGATCCAAATAGATTAAGAAATCCATAGACACCGTCTATTGACACAAACTACATGTGGCGTGGATTATAAGATATATACATACTGTAATACAATAATAAAGATGGAATAAGGTAGAATAAAATACAGATCCTACAATCTCAGTTCAAGGCTAACAAGGGTTTAATACTAATGAAGTCATTGATCCCTGGCTTTGTAGTGGCATCAGTGCAAATTTGCCATCTACTTTCTTTCCACGCCAGGTAAGTCTTCCAATTACCCCCCTTGTCCTTAGTGTTTACCTGATCTATAATGGAAAACCTGAAAGAGTGGTCTGTACCTTGGTCATGAATATGTCGATATAGGGCGTTCTTCGTATCTTGTTTGCTTATCTTGTACATATGTTCATAATATTAAACCCTTGTTAGCCTTGAACTGAGATTGTAGGATCTGTATTTTATTCTACCTTATTCCATCTTTATTATTGTATTACAGTATGTATATATCTTATAATCCACGCCACATGTAGTTTCTGTCAATTGACGGTGACTATGGATTTCTTAATCTATTTGGATCAGTTTATAAGATAGATTAGCAGGTACTCCATACCAGTATGCCCTAGTTTTATAAAGACCTTTAATGCTTTAAGCGTTTGTAATAAACAGGACAAATACACTCTGTACCTACCAATTGTGAATCAATAGTATAGTATTTCATCCATTTTTATTATGCAATACTTTATGTATTTGATGTATCTTTATATAGCATTAGTACAGTTTTTAACACTTTTTGTATGATGTACTCATTTTATAGAAAATTTTAGAATATTAGGGAGAAGTTAAGCAAGTTTGTATTATTTTTATAACATTTTAGTGTATCAAAAGTCTTGTGACAAGGTATTTCAACTGAGTTGTACTTTGGGAACATGGCCGTTTTAAGATTTATATTGACAATTAGTGTTTGGCGCCTAAAATAAGTATTTAAGCTTGTTTTTCTGCTTGGGTAATTGTTCTGAAGAAATCTGCATGTCAGCAGATGAAAGCGCTCAACATTAAATAAAGTTATTTTTCGTGACAGTACCGGCTTCGAGTGTTTGGATTCCCTGCTCTGTACATTCATTTTACAAGTTGGATTATTTCTCTTGACAAAAAATTAAGTTGTCATCATAACAAACCTGACACACTTTACTTAAAAAATCCCAAGAATCTCTACAGATATGAGAATGTCCCTTCAAAATGTTTTTTAATTTAAAATCAACATACCTCGCCAAAGAGTGTGTTTTCGACCTACAGGCATTAACAATAGGTAACCACGCAAATGAATAAAATAACTCACACAGTAATGATAGCAGAATCCGGTACAATAAAAGGCTGTCCAAAATTTAGGCAGCACTTCCAAGGTAAAAATTCAGGCAGTAGATCTGGTGTAAAGTTTTAATGTCCAAGATTAAAAACAATCCAATGCGACTAAAAACAGTAACACAAAAAGTACTTCCATACATCAAAGGTTGAGCGCTTTCATCTCCCCAACCGGAGACTTCTTCAGAACATATAAAAGTAAAGCAAGCCCCATTTTATACAAAACTTGTTAATTCAATTGATTCATTAACCAATTAATTATGAATAATTACATAGGCTTACAAGTGTAACTTAAAACAAACTGTTTACTTTCACAGATTTTCTGCTTGGTGCTGCTGCATGTACAAGCAATCCTTCCCTCATTTTATCGTTTTATAATTTTAATTTTTAAATTAACACCCTATTTGATTACTACCTATTTTTATGGTACTAATTGGTTGCATAGGGGAATACATGAGATTTCGGATATGTTTAGAAATATAGCAATAAAAACAGATGTATTTAAAAACAAATTGAGGTTTAGTTTTAGGAGGAATTTTAACATTAAAAATATTTTGGAGAGAAACAAACCTCCAGTAGAGGGCACCAGTAGGAAACATGGAACCCACAAATGTGGTAGATGTGCACAATGTTCTTACATCTACAATAAGAAAGAAGTTAAAATTGCAAGTATTCCTCAGAAGCTAGTAGCTAGAAACTATAGTAGTTGTTACACAAAGGGAATAATATATTTGGTGATCTGCACGGCTTGTGAGAGTTTTTACGTAGGAAAAACTGAGAGGTTGTTGAGAAACAGGATATATGAACACATCCGAGATATAAATAGACACAACAAGTTTCTTGTTGACTGACTTAATGGCTTGGTTGATATGTAAATCAAATCTGAGTTTATTGTCAATGTTTACTCCTAATAGCTTTGTATAGGTGTCTGGGGAGATGATGGTCCCATTATTGGATTTTATAGTGAAGTTTTCAGTCAGAGATCTATTGGTTGGGTAGAAGAGAAGTAACTTGGTTTTGTTTGGATTTAAGATCAGGAGATGGTTGGCAAGCCAGTTTTCGACTTTGGTGAAGCTATGTTGGGTGGTAGTTAGTAGATTTGCAAGAGAGGCATTGGAACATATTATAGTCGAGTCATCTGCATATTGAATGCAGGTGGCTTCAGGGATGACTGTTTGGATGTCGTTTATGAAGACTGAAAAAGGAGAGGTCCTAATATGGAACCTTGAGGAACTCCTATGGTATTTGGTAGTAGGCAGGAGAGCTTGTTTTGCCACATTACTGCTTGTTGTCTCCCAGTGAGGTAAGCTTGAAACCAGTCAAGGGCTGGAGTATCTAGATACAGGGTTTTAAAGTATATAGAAGTAACTGATGGTTTACCATATCGAAGGCTTCGATAGGTCCAGGAAGAGAGCGGAGGATATTTTTTATTATTCCGGTTAAGATTAATGTTTTCAGTAAAAGAGAGGAGGGCAGTGGTTGTACTATGATGGGGTCTGAATCCATGTTGAGAGTCTGTGAGTAGTTTATTTTGGGTTAGACAGAGCATTAGTTGGTTGTGCATGCACTTTTCCATAATTTTGGCAAGTGGTGATAGTATGGCTATAGGTCTATAGTTGGATAGTTCTGTGGATGAACCTCCTTTGTGGAGTGGAATAACATAGGATATTTTCCAAATTGAGGGATTGAGGCCTCGGTTATGGTTCTGTTAATTAGGATTGAGATAGGGTAGGCTACGACATCTGCAGCAATTTGCAGGTATTCAGCCGGCAGAAGATCGGCTGAAAGGGTGGTTGGCTTCAGTTTTTCAAAAGGGATCTGAAAAGGATGTGGACACTGGCTGGAAGTTAAAAGAGAGTGGTGAGTCGGGTATAGTGTTTATAGAAGTGTGGAGAGGAGAAAGTTGGTTAGCTAATGACTGGATGGTTTCTGTGAAGAAAGTATTGAATGAATTGGCTATATCTTCTTGGCTCTTGTCAGATAATGTTCCTGGGGTCGGAGTAGTGGATTTGCCTGGTTGGAGAAGTTTATTTATGCCTGCCCAGTACTTTTGAGGATTATTCTGATGTTTATGTTGCAGATTGTAGAAGTAATTTTTCTTATCTAGTATGATGGCTTTTTTAGTCTCATTTCTAAGTTGTTGGAATTTGATACGATCTAGGGGTAGTTTGGTAGTGCGCCATTTATCCCACGCTTTGTCTCTAGTTATTTTGGTTTTGGTGTCTGTTGTTAGCCAGGGTGCTAGTTGAGTTTTAATTCTTATTGAGCGTTTAGGGGCATGCGAGTCAAGTATAGTAAGGAATGAATTGTTAAATGATGACACTGCCTCATCAAGGGGAAGGAACTTTAGTTTTGTCCAGTTACATGATTTGAGTTCAAGTTGAAATTTAGTTGGGTCAAAGTTTTTCTTGGATCTGATAGACCTATAAATAGGTAAGCTTGTACAATTAATTTTGTACAATATATATAATTTATACAATATATACAAACACATGTACACATGCATACACAAATAAAGAGATAAAATGGAAATCAAGTATTTATTTATTACATTTTAAATACAAGCAAGTATTTAATGAATATACTTTGTGAGTGTATACACAGTATACATACTTGAAATGCAAACACATCTATGGATTTTGTGCATTCACTTTCCCAAACCAAAGTAAATTAAATTAAATTAATCTTAATATCATGTATTTTTAACATCATGTATTTTTTAACATCATGTATTTCTTCAACATTATGCATGTCTTGAAGTATGACTCTGACATTAGAATTTGGAAAAATTAAAATTATAAAACGATAAAATGAGGGAAGGATTGCTTGTACATGCAGCAGCACCAAGCAGAAAATCTATGAAAGTAAACAGTTTGTTTTAAGTTCCACTTGTAAGCCTATGTAATTATTCATAATTAATTGGTTAATGAATTAATTGAATTAACAAGTTTTGTATAAAACAGGGCTTGCTTTACTTTTATATGTTCTGAAGAAGTCTCCGGTTTGGGAGATGAAAGCGCTCAACCTTTGATGTATGGAAGTACTTTTTGTGTTACTGTTTTTAGTCGCATTGGATTGTTTTTAATCTTGGACATTAAAACTTTACACCAGATCTACTGCCTGAATTTTTACCTTGGAAGTACTGCCTAAATTTTGGACAGCCTTTTATTGTACCGGATTCTGCTATCATTACATTAACAATAGGTCTTAAAGGAGGGGTCACACATGTCTTTATGGATCTTGGGTAATCCAAATATGGATGGAACAACAGGATGTTTAACCACAAGCGTGTGTTTCCTGGGCTCAATGAAAATATTTCTATTTTAAGTGTTTTAAAGCTGCAATCTTTTTACATTTAATGATTATGTGAATTTTATTGGTCGTTTGGGTCATATGACTTTTGGGAGGGATATTTAAATGTTGCAAAGGATTGTGTTATTTAATTCTGAGGAAGTCTTTTGGATATATTCTGATGAAAGCGCTTAACTGTGTGCATTAAATTGGTCTGTCTTACTCTTGGTGTGGCTGGCTCATTTGTTGCTGTGTTGGTTCTTGGTTTGTGGCTATGTCTACAGTTGCTCCTGAACATCAGGAATGTGACAGATGGCCCAAAGCAGTTTCAACTCCCAGATTAGGAAGATACATGTGGCTTTATATGAAAGTGGCAAACATCAGGGATGTGACAGATGGTCCAGAAGCAGTTTAAACTCCCAGAATAGGAAGATACATGTGGCTTTATATGAAAATGACAAACATCAGGGGTGTGACATATGGCCCTGAAGCAGTTTTAACTTCCAGACTAGGAGATACATGTGGCTTTATGTGAAAGTGACAAACATCAGGGATGTGATCATACCTCATAATATTTCAGCCCAAGAAATCTGGAAAAGGCCAAAAATAATGAAAGGATAAAGACCCAAACATAGGGGTGGATTTTAAATATTGTTCTTTTAAACTTAAAAAGTTGAGAGAGAGAAAAAATGATTTGCATTAGCAAGCATTTTCTAAAAGATATGAAGTCTGAAACTCCAATGTCTGTCATTATTCAGTGATGTCCATCCTCAATGATTTGTCAGAAAACCACAAATTATATGAGGAGTACAGCAGAAATCTGGACTTTTATTGGAAAATCAGGACAATTGAGAGGTATGAATCTGACATATGGTGCAGAAGCAGTTTAAACTCCAAGACTAGGAAGATATATGTGGCATTATATGAAAGTAACAAACATCTGGGATGTGGCAATTGACCCATTAGCAGTTTAAATTCCTAGACCAGAAGATACACGTGGCTTTATATGAAAGTGATCTGCTTGCAGTTCACCTTTGGTGATCAAAGTACTGAAAGTTTGAAGTGAAAAATATTCATCCCCCTGCACTGAACACTAAAAATGCCAAAATTTAACTGATCAAAACAGGAACACAATTTCTCTTATGAGCTGTTAATTCTACTTATAAATTCAGACATAGTTTATCAGAATAGTGGTAGTGTTACTGGAAATTTTTTTTTAAGGTGAGATTTGGAATTGGGGTTAGGGGCAGGGGCAGGATAAGGGTTAGCACATAAGAGTAAGGTGGGTAGTGGGCTTTGCTCACCTACTCCACCTTACTAATATGTGTTACCCTGAACTTTCCACTGACCCTAACCCCAACCCTACATCCTACCTTAGAAAAACTCTTATGTTAACACTAACATTATACATGACACAGAAAACATATAGTAACAGACACACACATACATTTGCACACCCAGCACAACACAGCTATTACCTAACTTAACCCTGCTCTAACCTTAACACTGAAACACTTGTACAAACATTCTCATAAAGTATCCCCTTATCTAACCCTTTTCCTGCCCCTAACGCACACACACTCACATGCACACTACCACTTACTCCATCCCATCTCCAAACCCAACACTTACCTCCAAAATCGTGTGCATTCAAATAATCCACGTTCAACCTTCTAAAAACACACTGCAAACATTTGCCTAAATGAGCATTTGATCAAATGCTCATGACCCATTTGAGCGATGTTTTCAGTGGCTCAGGACCCCAGACTTGCCCATTATTCAAGTAAATAAACATGAAGCTCTAGAATCAACTATTTCTCTCTCTCTCTCCCTGATATATATATATATATATATATATATATATATATATATATATATGTATGTATGTATGTATGTGTGTATATATATATATATATATATATATATATATATATATATATATATATAGATAGATATATATATATAGCTTCATAGGTGCTTGCTTTTACTAATCTAATGGCCACAAGGGCCTTTTTAAGCCTAGCCATGCATCCCAAATCTCTGTTGTTGTACCCTTGATAAGTGTAAGCAGGGGCTTGGGAGATGAGACATTTACAAGCAGGGCCTGTGAGATGAGCCATTTACAGTCTGCCTGTGTCCATTAGAAGAGACATAGGTAACAATCCAGGGATGTATTTCTGTGCCCCATCCAGTTTTACACTTGAACTGGTTAGGGAGAAGCTCTGCTTCACATGAATGGGGAGCTTGTTCCAGAGAAGGGGGTAGTCTCTGGGATATATACCTGTCTCTCCAGCAGGTCCTATTAATATCACAAGCAAGGTTTAAGTATTTAGAATGGGTAATTCTGGTGCTGTTTGATTTATGGATATGCCGAAGCTCCATCAGGGTGGGGTTTGACAATGCATTGTTTTCTGGGCATATCTCTCTCCTCAACAGCCTGTAGGAAACAGACTACAGGGATGAAATGGTCTGCATAGGACATGTTACTTACACCCTGTATTCTTTTAATGAGGAACCTCTGTGGACATAATTGTTGGATATGCCTAGTTAAATACATGCCAACGAGGGCATTGTACCCAATGATAAGTCTGATGAATGCCGAATACAGTGGAACAATGCACTCCCTGGACCTAGATGCCATACCTTTGTTTATAAGTTCCACAACATAGAAAGATTTCCTCACAGCTGTAGACATGTGATGGTCAAATGTTAGATTACTTTCTATGTGTGTCCCCAATTCCTTGACTACTGGGTTAGCTCTTAGGGGTGTGTTGTCAATATGATAGTTACCAGGGGTGGATGAGTTGCCGAAGGATACTACTGTGCATTTTTTGGCACTTACTTTTAGTCCATGACTCGTGACGCCAGCTGTTTGTTTGTATCAGCCCTTCCTGTAGAATATCTGTGTTGATGGGCAATTCAATGACACATACCAGTTTGCAGTCATCTGGAAGTTTAGTCAGCCAGAGGCCATTGACATTGGCCTTGGCTTCAGAGAAGTAAGTGCCAAAAAGGAGTAGTCTCAGGACTGATCCCTGATGGACTCCACTTTTGAGTGGCTTTTTGTAGAGGTGGACTCCCCAATTCTAACTTCATATATGTATGATTGTATGCCATTTGATTGAAAACTCATTTTACTGAATCACGTTAGAAAACTGTAGAAGTTGACATAAAGTATGAAATTATGTAATTTATGGTCAAAGTAATTACTAGGGAAATTATTGTAGAAGAGTATGTGTGGATTGTCAATGCCCACCATTATATAGTAACTCCAGGTCTGTACATGTTTGTAGACCAGCACTGATTGTTTGTGTATAGTTCTTTTTTTTCTTTTCTAGTTCTTTTGCAACCAGAAGGGTAGGCCCCTGTAAAAAAAAAAAAAAAAAATTCAGTTTATTTTTTGTTTAGAAACTGTAAAAAAGTCGATGTTTTGAAAGTTTGAAATTTAGAAGTAGACTATTATATACATATATATATATATATATATATATATATATATATATATATATATAGAGAGAGAGAGAGAGAGATATAGAAGGGGGGGCACTCACACATCTATCCATCCACAACCCCTTCAACATGGGGTCATACTATCACATTAAGATTGACAATCATCTAGATCCAAGGTTCACACCGCCAAGTGGGTAGCCCTGCCATGGCTATTCTTCCATAATGCACACATACATACATACACACACACACACACACACACACATCTATGTATATATATATATATATATAATATGTATATATATATATATATATATATATATATATATATATATATATATATATATATATATAATATGTATATATATATATATATATCTCTATGGGTCTACTTTAGTTGACCGAAACGCCAGTTCACTGACACGCAGAAGACCGAGACCAAACAACCGAAAACGAAGGTGATCGACAAGGTGAAATCCCGACAGCCAAAAGACCGACATGGGCAATGTGTGAGCGCGACTCAGTAAGTGTGTGATAGTGAGGGATTTAGGGTTAGGGAGCGGACAGGGAAGTGTGCGATAGTGAGGGATTTAGGCTTAGGGTGTGGGAAAGGTGAGTGTGCGGTAGTGTTGGACTTAGGGTTCGGGTAAGGTAAGTGTGTGATAGTGACGGACTGTAGTTTAGGGGCGGGTTAAGTGAGTTAGGGTTAGGGTGCAGGTAGGGTGAGTGTGCGATAGTGATGGGCTTTATGTTATAGGGTGGGTTAAGTGAGTTAGGATTAGGGTGCAGGTAGGGTAAGTGTGCGATAGTGACGGACTTTAGGTTTAGGGGTGGGTTAAGTGAGTTAGGGTTAGGGTGCGGGTAGGGTAAGTGTGCGGTAGTGTCGGACCTTAGGGTTAGGGTTTGGGTTAAGGTTAGTGGATATGTAATTGTGTGTAATGTGTAGTTTACGTTTTGTGTGTCGGTGTAATCGTGTTCGGTTTTGTGAGTTGTCGGTATTGTGTGTTTTCGGTTGTTTGGTCTCTGTGTTTTGCATGTTTGCGAACTGGCGTTTCGGTCAACTAAAGTAGGCCCATATATATATATATATATATATATATATATATATATATATATATATATATATATATATATATATATATATATATATATATATATATATATATATATATATATATATATATATACATACACATATTATATGTAGACACAAAAAACACACATATACATAATTATGCTCTTGTGTGAAGAGTGTCAGTTACAGCAGAATATATATTTTTTTAACTCAGAGTTTCAATGCAGGTTTCCCATCCACTACTTAAAGACTAAGTGTGAATAACTAAATGTAGCCCTATATATTTATCATCTATTATAGGTAAATATTTTGCATTTCTAAACTCCTATGCAGTAATGGTAATCTTGAGATGTGAGATCTATTTCAACATGGGTTTTTAAAAGGCAAATCTTCCCTGACAAATCTCAATGAATTCTATGTAAACACATCTCCAGTATTAGGTATGGGAATTTTCTCATGTGTAGTGTACTTGGACATGGTGAAGGTTTTTAATTCTCTGTCTCCATCATCAGGTCATATTCAATGCTATAACTAAAGCTGACATTAATCCCCATGAGACTGATTATGTCTTGGCTTGCTTACCAGAAATGGTCAGTTCTAACTTAAGGTGAAAAGTCTGATCCCCTCTCCATGAGTATTCGTGGTCTTCAGGGATCGGTGTTGGTCCCATTCTGTTCAACTTTGTCTCATTGACTTTCCTTAAATACAGTCACTGCTGTGTTAGCAAATATGCTGATGACTTAGATTGCATTTTGATCACTAATGACAATGATATGCATCTCGGCTAAGTCTACTAGTTTCAAATTTAGTACAGAAAATTTTCTGCAATGTACTTTGATAAAACTGAGATTAACCACCCCATATATTTTTCCTCATTTATTCTGAATGTTGTTGAGAGCTATAAGGATTTGGGAATCCACATTGCTCGGTTCCCTATCAGAAGCCTGAAACACTATAAGCCTGAAACTCAAAATCCTGAAACCAAAAGCCTGAAAATTCAAAATCCCGAAAATCCAAAATCCTGAAACTCAAAATCCTGAAAACACAAAATGGACATACTGACGTCATTGTGGCTTTGCTATTGTTAGCCCTGTGGTGTTAGGTCATGCGTTGGGTTCAGGTAAGTGTGCGGTTGGTTTTATGTTAGGGTTAGGGGCGGTTTAAGTGAGTTAGGGTTAGGGCACAGGTTAGGCATGTATGCAGTAGTGACAAATATTGGGGTTAGGGGCGGTTTAAGTGAGTTAGGATTAGGGCGCGGGTCAGGTGAGTGTGTGATAGTGACGGACCTTAGGGTTAGGGTTAGGGTCAGGGTCAGTCGGTAGATATTAGTGTCTTTATAGTGACATATTAGCATTATTTGTGTTTTCAGGATTTTGGGTTTTCGGGATTTTGAATTTTCAGGCTTTTGGTTTCAGGATTTTGATTTTCAGGCTTATAATGTTTCAGGCTTCTGATAGGGAACCCATTGCTCATAAATTCTCCTTTAGCAAACATGTTGATGTGATTAAATGTAGAGCTATAACACAACATGGAATAATGTTGAAGAATTTTAGTACCAGGAGTAGTAAACGTCTGACTCTGATTTATAGCACATACATGCGTACAAGTTTAGACTATAACAACAGTTTTTGTTTTTGCAGTAAGTGTTAGCTTTCATTTGTGGAAAGTGTACAAAGACATTTAAAAAAAAAACCTCTGTAGTGTCAAACATTGTCCTATAAAGCAAGATGTAACATATTAAACCTTTACTCTTCTTACTGCTACTAAATTCAGGGCAAAATATTGTTGGCATACAAGGTATTTATGGGCTGTACCTTATTTTGTCGAAGTGCCATAATATTGAATCCCATTTTGTCGATGCTGAAAGTATCAAAGCACCTGTGTAGATCTTCCCAGGGTAAGTAACCTGTTGTGCAAGACAGTGAACTTTGCCCTTTTCCCAACTGTAGTGTGATCTCAGAGTTGGTATATTTAGTTAGAGGGGGTTTGGAGGGAGCAGCCTCCCACCTGGGTGGATTAGGGATGGCATGGTATGGGTTTTCTTTCCTTTTGGTAAGTGGCTACTTACCCTGGGAAGATCTTTGTAGTTCTGGTGCTTCAGTGAAGTGGGCTTCAATATTTTCAGCACTGACAAAATGGGATTTGATATTATGGCACTTCGACAAAATA
The DNA here is from genome assembly GCF_019279795.1 of Protopterus annectens. Taxonomy (NCBI): domain Eukaryota; kingdom Metazoa; phylum Chordata; order Ceratodontiformes; family Protopteridae; genus Protopterus; species Protopterus annectens. The sequence continues at coordinate 1,022,687,055 of NC_056748.1, read as the reverse complement.
AAGTAAGCCCGTTTTATTATTTCTTTTTACAGGAGAGATTTGACTAAACCAGATAAAATATTCCTTTAAGCATAACAACTTAAAATTGTTTACAACATTAATTATAACTTTCAAGACAAAACCTTATTACTGTGAAAGTTCCAGTATTGTGGAATAAAATTACAGTAAGATTGCAATGATATATAATCATAAATGATTTAAGAAAGAATTGGATAACTGGGTTGGGAATTTGGTTTATGATTCCATATTGGTGGAATCAGAGTTCGTTGAGGGTCATTGACCCTTTGCACTGTAAATTGACTTATAAGGCAACTATAATGGATAAATACAGTGGAGCTGATCAGTCAGTAGTTAGGAGATGGGAAAGGATTCAGACTCACACTACCAATCTTTCAGGAAGACTTTATCTCATTCATGTTTATGACTTCAACTAAGTGACTTGCTAATTAGTAATAGACAGTATAAGAAGGAGTAAGATAGTAAGCAACAAAGTGATACTTTATTCTAATGTAGGATATCATGCACTGCCGAACGAAACCATGCTGCCACTTCTTTGCATTTCCTTGTTTATATTGATATTTTCTGAGAGAGCTACATGCGGTTAAGGGACATTGATGTAAATGTTATCATGACTGATGGGAAAATACATTGTCCCTGTCTATGTATAATAAACTGTAATGGGCATACTTCTAATAGCGTTCTAGTAATTATAAATCTATACAACATTTCCACATGTGCATGAATACTTCCAAACCCAAGTGACTCACAATCAATTGCATGGTATCAAATTAAACCTTAGATGATACAGAAGAAAATTGTCATTGATATTTGCACTGTAGTTGCACATATTGACAGTTATCTGGTGTTTATATATATATATATATATATATATATATATATGTTTTAGTTATAGAAATAAGCGTAAATGCTTCAAATTCTTGTAAATAGCCCATTAAACAAGCAGAAAGGAATTTTAGTTTTACATGAAAGCCCAAGTCTGGCTGAACAAAAATTCTCTGACACTATATGCCTAAGCTGTATAGTTTCCAAGATATGAAAACAGTTTGTGAAAGTAGACTTGTGGGTTTGTGTGCATTATAATATATCTGAATATTTTTGTAAGTACTGTGACTGCAGATACTGTTATCACTGTGACAACGACTTACAACATTACTGTTCATGTCTTAGTAGTAGCATACAGGGTTCAAGAAATACTTAAATTTGTTTGGCATATGGTTTTTACCTTGCTTTTTCAAAAGTACTCTTGAATGCATGGATGTGTATAAGGTATTAATCGTGTAACATTACACAGCTTAGTTGTGCTGCTGAGTTAAATGTTGAGAGAGGAATGCCTGTAGAAATTGGAAAAATCAGTTTAGTGCAGGTGACTTAACAATTCAAAAAGAAATAGCATTAGACAGGACATATCAGATAAGAAATGTGGTTTACTAAGAGTCCCTCAGTGACACCTTTTTTTGCAAACTATCTGGATTATAAAAGAGTATTAGCAGTGACTTTGCAAGACCAGAGATGACCAAGAATTGCTGGTGGAATATGGACAGTGTTTGGACTGTTTTATTCCTTTGAGTCTGCGGGAGATATTTAGGAATTACTACGATAGGTTATGTACTCTACAGACAAAATACGAGGAATATGAAAAGGTGATACAGAGATACCTGTGGGATGCAAGGGTGTCATAGACAGTTGCAGAAAAGAGAACTGAATTGATGGACCCTCTGATAGCTGTGGAAGTATGAGAGATAACAAAGAGACAATCGTAGAGTAAAATGCTTAGCAGTGATGATTTAGTAATAAACAAGTGGAGGCAAAAATAAACATGAGGTCTTTTTCAATCTTTTGTGACTGCTCAGCAAAGTTCTTAAGAAGAGGACAGTATTTCAATCATGATAGCAATCTCTGTTAGTGGTTTTGCCAAAGAATAGAGACTCAGTCCTGATATCCTCCTACAGGCCAAGATCCACATTAAACAACAGCTAAAAAGTATCTGTGTCTATCATAACAGGTAGACTAGTGCAATCTATGGCAGCACTCATTCAAAAACATAATTATGGATTTGTGATAGGGAGAGCAGCAACCACTGGACAATATATTAAAGCCAGCTTTGTAATGAGGGCTGTGCAGCAAAATGATGTGCAGTTAATAGGCTTGACGCACCAAAGACGGGGCATTAGTAGAGCAGAATGGTATTAACTGAGGGGAAGTACTGATTGCCTTTGAATTAAAAAAAATATATAGATCCGATCACGACAGTATACTCCTATTCAGTGGCATTTAAAGACTCATGGTGGTCTACTGAAGTCCTTCAAACTATCATGAGAGACTTGTCAAGGGCTTACCCTGTCACCAGCATTCTCTGCTATATAGTAAGAATCTAGTTGTAACAACTTGAAAATGTGCAAAAAATGGATTATCGATATCAACCTGTATCATACAACCATTTAATTAAGCAGGTCAAACCATTACATATATCCATATAAGAAAGTATCATCACTGATATTGTAATAATTCACTAATGTCATCTCTCATTAGCAATAAATGTCGTTTAGATGAAATTACAGACATGGAAATTAAGCACAGAACTAATATTAATAGCATAGCAGGCCAGCTCACTATAATATGGAAATGCCATTTGGCAACTTTAAACATTTTCTTTCAAAGATACCAATACTAATAAAGTAATCATCTAAACAATTGTAGTTATATAACAGGATGCATTTTTACAAAAGAACATTTTGTGTGGAAATGGTGACACATCTCTGCTATAGTAGCACACAAACTGGCATAAAACATATTTAAACCTCATTAGACCAAGTGAGTTTGTTTGTCAACACACATTTTAACACCCTGGGAAAATAAATATCCTTTAAATAATTATGCACCTATAGAATGTCAAATTTTAACAAATATATTGAAAACAGCAGAATGACTGTATCAATAATCATGCACTCTTACTAAGGCAGTACATACATGAGGATAATACATACTTGAACCCTAGTAGAGCAATGAGAAATAGTCTTCAAAATATATTTGCACAAGGCACGATCGACCTTCCATATATTTATCAAAATATATTCAACTTATTTACTATACATTCAGACATGCCTACACAAATATTGGTAACACAGCAGGTAGCCACAGTCTAATATATAAGCCAATTATTTTAGCATGCTTGATTATTTTTCAAGAAGAATACCTCATTCTGAGAGGATAATTTCCCTGTAAACATCTGATTGGCTTATCAAAGTACATTCTAACAAATAAGACTCATAACAATATAGTGACAAAACATTAAGGCAACTTTGCTTCTGCTGTATCTACAGTAGCATGGATGCATTTCAATTTCATGTTAATAAGTGCAGTTGCTTATTCTTTTCACTCTAAAAAAGAAAACCCCTAGAAACATTTGTGCATATTCACCAGAGCACACTTAAACAATTAAGTGTCTTAAAAACAAGGCACAGATCCTTCCAAAATATGAAGTCAGCTTTGCTTTTGCATTATATACAGTGACATAACACATTTAAGTTTCATTTAAACAAGTGTGCATAAATATCAAAATATATTTTAACAAAAAAATTATAACATTAAATATTTATCATAATATAAGCATCTGCAATTGCTTTGCATGCTAACATTTGCACTCGTGCAATTCCAAGTCAGACATTTGGCATGTGTACATCAAGTCGGTCAGTGTCCAGTTGTGAAGAATTTGAACATACTTAGCAAAGGCAGGAATTTCTAACTCTGCCATAGCAGAATGCTTCATTGTCACTAAGTCAATTAAATATATCTGCACTTCTGCCATAGTGCACCACCAGCTAAGTATCACCAAAGTAATTTTTACATCCTTATTATGTCTTCCTTATCATGCATCCTCTCTGTCTTTAAACTTGGTGGAGTTATGGGCAGTATTCACAAACCTCCAGAGTCCAAGTCACTTGAGGTACACCAACCACCTTCTTCTGCTGACATGCTCCACCCAGTGGACATGTAACAATAGCTTAATCATCTTCTCATTCACAATCAACAATTTGATGATCTTCATTACTCAGAGTTCTTTTACACATGATTTTTTTACTCTCATAAAGTGATGACTGAGGCTAGCCTTGTAACATATCTACTGCCAAGTGAGCTGAGTCAAACAGTTGCATTCCCATTCCTATCTGCTATTATCTCTGCCTGTCAATCTCCCTCTCATCATTCACTTAATTCCTATCTACTGTAGTCTTTCACTTAAATCCTACCTACTATGAATTTCTATACTCTTCCTACCTTAGACTATTTCTCTGCCTCTCCTCCACACTTTGGTCTCTCTCTTTAGCTATCTTCCTATCTCATACTGTTTGCATTTTGCTTGTCTTATGACTCATCATCTTTCATACTATTCCTGTCAAAAAATGTTTTTCAAATTATACTGTTTTTGATTCATGTTTTGACAATTTTTTTGTATACTTTGTTATTTTAAAATTTTGTTCTCCTGTATCCATCTCAATTGTATGTAACTGTTTTGTGGATCTTTTGTATATCCATTTGAATTTTTATGTAACTGTTTTTGTGGAGCTTTTCTCCTTGGGTCTCCAATGAAAAAAGGGTCTCTACTCAGTTGGATTAACCCGGTTAACAAATATCAAATAAATAAATAAAAACACCTTAAGATCAACTGAAAACAATAATGTGTACCAAAGCTGGTGCCACCTCTCCATTACATTTACCAAACTCCGTTTTCCATGCTACAGAGTAGTCACCAAGAAGCCACAGTCCACCATTACTGGATTTCCTTCAAAAGTTACTACAATTCTGGCAGGAGCTTCTGCTTTTAATATCAAGTCTCAAACTTAAAACTTTTGCTTAACCATAAATGCCATTATCCAACAGTGACACAATCAGTATGGCTATTGCTATTTCTCTACAATTACTCCATTTTATTTTTCATAAATCCAAGTCAAAAACCTTCTTCTCCTTCCAGCACTGGGTTTATTTTTAAATTGCACTTTCTTGTCTTACCCTGCAAATTAACCAACTTCTGTTCAATATAAAAAATGGTTTCCTAACACCAACATCTTATTTTGCACATCAGGCATGTACTATTTATTAGGAAATATGGCATTATAATCTTTCTTCAAAACTTCACTGGAATCATTTCCAGTGGGCTCACATTGTTTAGCTTAGCAATTCATGAACCAAAAAGCCAACAACAGTCAGTACACCAAAAGAAACACTAGCTCAGGAATCAATCATTTATTCACAGTATATCTAATAATAAGTTTAACATGTTCATTCCTCAAACGTTATGCTTTGGGAATGAGAGTACTAAATGTGTTATTAGATACTTTGTGAGTGAGTGACTGATTTCTGTGCTAGAATTTCTTTTGGCATAACAATTTATGAGCCCAGACACAACTTTCACTTGCTGCTCTTCATCTTCCATGGTCCCACTTATCTTCAGCTTCCAAACCATCATTACTCACTGATGACAAAACCATCTTCACTTCTAAACCATTATTACTCATCGATGACTACCATCTTCACTTCCAGATAGTCATTACTTATTGATATTTACCATCTTCACTTCCAGATAGTCATTACTCATTGATGACTACCATTTGCACTTCCAGATAGTCATTACTCATTGATGACAACCATCTTCACGTCTAAACCATCATTACTCACTAAGGACGGCCATCTCCACTTCCAAACCATTATTACTCGTTGATGACTACCATCTTCACTTCCAGATAGTCATTACTCATTGATGACAACCATATTTACTTCTAAACCATCATTACTCACTGAGGACGGCCATCTTCACTTCCAGATAGTCATTACTCATTGATGACTACCATCTTCACTTCCAGATAGTCATTACTCATTGATGACTGCCATCTTCACTTCCAAACCATTATTACTCATTGATGACTACCATCTTCACTTCCAGATAGTCATTACTCATTGATGACAACCATCTTCACTTCCAAACCATTATTACTCATTGATGACTACCATCTTCACTTCCAGATAGTCATTAGTCATTGATGACAACCATCTTCACTTCCAAACCATTATTACTCATTGATGACTACCATATTCACTTCCAGATAGTCATTGCTCATTGATGACTACCATCTTCACTTCCAGATAGTCATTACTCATTGATGACTACCATCTTCACTTCCAGATAGTCATTACTCATTGATGACTACCAACTTCACTTCCAAACCATTACTACTCATTGATGACTACCATCTTCACTTCCAGATAGTCATTACTCATTGATGACTACCATCTTCACTTCCAGATAGTCATTACTCATTGATGACTACTATCTTCACTTCCAGATAGTCATTACTCATTGATGACTACCATCTTCACTTCAAGATAGTCATTGCTCATTGATGACTGCCATCTTCACTTCCAGATAGTCATTACTCATTGATGACTACCATCTTCACTTCCAAACCATTACTACTCATTGATGACTACCATCTTCACTTCCAGATAGTCATTGCTTATTGATGACTATCATCTTCACTTCCAAACCATTATTACTCATTGATGACTACCATCTTCACTTCCAGATAGTCATTACTCATTGATGACAACCATCTTCACTTCTAAACCATCATTACTCACTGAGGATGGCCATCTTCACTTCCAGATAGTCATTGCTCATTGATGACTACCATCTTCACTTCCAGATAGTCATTACTCATTGATGACTACTATCTTCACTTCCAGATAGTCATTACTCATTGATGACTACCATCTTCACTTCAAGATAGTCATTGCTCATTGATGACTGCCATCTTCACTTCCAGATAGTCATTACTCATTGATGACTACCATCTTCACTTCCGGATAGTCATTACTCATTGATGACTACCATCTTCACTTCTAAACCATTACTACTCATTGATGACTACCATCTTCACTTCCAGATAGTCATTGCTCATTGATGACTATCATCTTCACTTCCAAACCATTATTACTCATTGATGACTACCATCTTCACTTCCAGATAGTCATTACTCATTGATGACAACCATCTTCACTTCTAAACCATCATTACTCACTGAGGACGGCCATCTTCACTTCCAGATAGTCATTGCTCATTGATGACTACCATCTTCTCTTCCAGATAGTCATTACTCATTGATGTCTACCATCTTCACTTCCAGATAGTCATTACTCATTAATGACTACCATCTTCACTTCCAGATAGTCATTACTCATTGATGACTACCATCTTCACTTCCAGATAGTCATTACTCATTGATGACAACCATATTCACTTCTAAACCATCATTACTCACTGAAGACAGCCATCTTCACTTCCAGATAGTCATTACTCATTGATAACTACCATCTTCACTTCCAGATAGTCATTGCTCATTGATGACTTACATGTTCATAGGTGGAATATACGCCAATTGCCTTCTTTTTTCCATCTCAATACGCATCATGTTTTCACTTTTAGCCAGCTATGAGGATGTCCTCTCCAAAGTGACAAATTATTTAACCACTGTAAATAAACAAATGACATAAAAAGATGGACTTTAAATACACACACAAAAAACAATAACTTTTAAAATGAATAAACCCTATAGACAGTTGAAAGTTAAGATCATGCACAAGATGAAGCAATTTCATGTCAGGGATTTAGACAGAGTGATAGAAATGAATAAGTAGGGAGATACTTGTGCTAGTTGCTAAGGTATACTACTTAGTCCAAGAAGAATGTTTGTTTGAAGTGTGTACACAAATTCTTCTATGCACCAACAAAGCTGTGAAAGATGCATCAACTGGTGTACTCAACATGTTGTGATACAACAGTTTAGGGATTGGGCAACATATCTTTTGGTCCTTCTAAACACTTAATATTGATAAATAATTGGAGCTGCCAGGACTACTAGAAATATTGCTTGAAAAGGGGATAACTGTTCTAAATCACTAATGGTTTTAGGCTATCAGAAATTAATGGTATCTAAAAAATTGCAGGTATTTGCAAATTTGATAGTAGCAGTTGCTAAAAAACTATACATAGAAAAAGGAAGTCTAAAACATAACCAAAAGTTGATGCAGCGATATTGTGAATAAAAGAAAGAATAGAAAAGGCAGAACTGTAAAGAAATAATATTGGCATGAACATGTATTTAGGTGGTTACAAGAGTATACCTATAAGGAATTACTTTAGCAAGATGTTGATTAGAGCAAATCTCTGCATACATAGTAACCAGTACCTTTAAAGATTGTGTTGACGCAGTTTTATTTGGAAATAATTTTGAGTGATTAAAAAGTATATAGCATTTTTTAACTTTGCTACAGATTTATTAGCATAGGTTAGGGACTTACAAGAGTAGAGTTGCCACTGGAAAAATGCACAGAAGTATGAAAATATTGTTTTATCAAAGCTTCAGTTGGAAGCACCTGTTAGATGGATGGGTAATGTGAATTTGATTCAAGCCATATGAAGGATGTTAATAGATAAAAGTCATGAAGAGTAAAGAGTGCCTTTCTCTTTCTCATCCTTAAAATTGTATAAAGTTACATTATATAAATTATGTATGCTGTTATATTTGATGAGGTAAATTTAGCAGATGCATATTTTAATAAAGACTTACACCTACATTATGGTTGAAATTACTGTTTTTAATCGCAGTTAGGTAGTGAGTATAATACTGGTACACCAATTAGTCCCTCTTTTTTCTGGTAATTATTTAATTCCATAACTGCATGTGAGTGTATAATTATAAAATGGCATTAGAAGTGATAAATGGGTTAAATATGATTTATATTTGGACAGACATTCCACTGTATCTTCAAAACAGTAATGTAACTAAGAACACAACAAAGGGTGAGGAAGAAGGGAACAAAAGTAGAATGTTAAATACTTAATTGTCTCCTTACAAAGTAAATACAAAGTAAAGTTGATCATGGACTGAGCTGAATTATAATCAGTACAGGAATGAGATGGATAGCAGCCCAATTTCAAGGGTCATTCTGATACCATGGAGAGAAGACAGATTTCACACACAACAAAGCACACGTACATTCATATGTTTCCATCTATTTTCATTAGATGTTCTAGTAATGGGATACAAATGAAACCCCTTTGATGACTAGAGAGAAGATACATTAAAGTGAAGGAGGAGAAACAGTATGTTTTATTCATATGCATGTCAAAGGTATGGAAGCCTACTAGCTTGTCAGTGGGAGTGGTAAGCACTAGGTAGCCATCTGCCACAAGAGGAGTGGTCTCTGGCCCAGAAATTGTAGTCTATTGGTTGTTTGAGCAGTTTTCCATCTCGTTCAACTTTCTGGTCGAAAAGCCTGTGTTTGTGATATTCCTGCCTTTCCTGTAGCTAGTCTAGTCCAGATACAGACTTATCAGTGGGAGTGGTAAGCACTAGGTAGCCTATCTACCACAAGAGTAGTGGATTCTGGTCCAGAAATTGTAGTTTATCGGCCGTTTGGGCAGTCTTTCCATCTCTTTCAACTTTCTGGTTTAAAAGCCTGCATTTGCACTCATTTCCCACCTTTCCTGTAACTAGTCTAGTCCAGATACAGATTTGCCTTATCCAGGACAGTTTGTAAGCTTCTGATTAGCGTCAAAGTCTGCTCTTCAATTTTTTTTCCTTAGATCTGCTAGTTCTCTCCTCTCATGCACTTTCACTAGCTTATTAGTCTAGCCCTTTACCAGACTTCTTGTAGCAATCATTGTAGCACACAAAAGTGCTATCAGCACTAAATGTTCTAAAAGGAAACCGCTCCAGTACTTATTGTTAATGCCCACCCCTCCAGGCATTTCTAAAGGTCATTTCCCTGTGCTTTCTCCTATTAACCTGGTGAACCTGGGTATCCTGAGGCAATGTAGCAATGGCCTCATGTACACTGACAACCATCTCCTCTTACCTCCCAAAAGTCAGACTTGTGAGAGATGCACTTATATATCCAAACTGGAAGCCACGCAGTCTCCAGCCAAGACCGGAACAGATGGTCAAGAGGAGAAGGTCAGCACTTGCACCACACCACATGGAACACATAGCCATCCAGAAGACACACCAGCACTGCCTTCACATAAAAACACAAACCCACACCCACTTTCATGGAGGCTCTCAATAAAAATCTACCCAAACAACAGCGACCTCCAAGGCAGAAATGCACTTGACCACCACAACACAACACTAATCATGAGATACAAAACTCTCCTAAACAGTGTGCCACTCAACCAAAGCCCCTAAGGCAAAACAGCATGCTTAACACACTAGTCATAGGTGACTCGATAGTGAGGCGCACTGATGTCCCACTCACTAGGATGAATAAGGAGAAAGTAACAGTCAACTGTCAGGTGCCAGGATCTGCCACATAACGCATGCAGTCAGGTCCCTCAACAACAGGTACAAATATGACTCAAACAAACTGGGCGAGAAAAAAACGAACAATCCAAAACAGAACAGGAGCCCAACAGTAGCCAGCAAGAAAAGATGTTAATCCCAAAAAGCACTTTCTTTGAACGTAAAGTCAATTTAATAAAATTTTCTCACGTTTTCGTCATTTAAAATAAAGTAACTTCTTCAGACACACAGACAAAAGCAGTTACACAGTTTCTACAACATTTAAACTATGTAGCATGAAATCATGTGACTAATAGCAGCAGTGAGTTAAAGGTGCAGAAGCACAATAATTCAAACACTATTGAAGTAAATCTTAAAAACTTACACACTACCTCAAAAATATGTATGCAATCAATATACAGTATACAAGAATTGTGTTAATATCATTACTAAAAAATTAAAACAAAAAATACACTATCGTGTAAGGTTTCTTAATTTAAGCAAACATGAAATATTGCAGTTCTCATTCATGCCAGGCAAGCAGAAAGCATTAAGTGCTAACTGCCATTCTAATTCTCGTACCTCTAGCAGTACTGGATATGTGCCGCCTCTAATGTCAGGAAGTACCTGATCAATAGCTTGGAACGTGAAACTGTGTCCACCATTTAATGAAACATGTTTTGCTAAAGCATTTTCTGTTTTATTTTTGCTGATTGCATAAGAGTGTTCGTAAATTCTCTCACGAAGCTTCCTGTCCGTTTTCCCTATATAGAAAGCCGGACATAAGTTACAGGAAGCTAAGTAAACAACACTCTTGGACTCACAATTCAACTTATGGTTGTGGTAAAATTTACATGTATTCAATACTCTAAAGGAATTACCTGTTTTTATGTATTTACACATCCTACATGCTCCACACATAAAGGTTCCAGTAAGTCTAGAAGTAGGTTTAGTACTTTTAATTTCAAAAAAACTTTTTAAATTAATGCCTCTTCTATAAACAATACTCGGTGAATGACCAATTCTGTCAATTAAGGAAGAGTCCTTATAAAGGAAACTCCAATTTTTGTGAAGAATTAGTCTAAGCTGGTCATTGTCTTTACTAAAGGTGGTTATGAATGTATTGTGTAAAGAGGTCTCCCTAGTTTGCTGGGTCATTGAAGGTTTTATAAAGGTAACCAAGTCACTATTTAGTGGCTGTGTAGTTCGAATGGCAACCTGGCTAGAAGGTGAATCTACCAGGTCAACATCAATGACAAAAGAAAGTGAGGACAAAAAGGGTTGAACTATACCTCTACTCCATTTGTTTACAATTTCTACAGGTAAATCATTTATTAAACTGACAGGGTAGCCTCTATTGCAAAACATATCTCTTAAAAGTTGACATTCAGAATTGAAGTCATCTTCATTAGTACACATCCTTGCAGCTCTAATGAGTTGACCTTTCACTATTGAACATTTTTGCCTATAAGGGTGTGCACTAGAAAAATGTGGGTAGAAGTTTATATGAAAAACAAAAAAGCTCCGCAAAGGGACATTGACCTGGCAACTGAGCTAACTGACATTATACTGTCCAACAATTTTTTTCATTTTTAATGACAAGCTATATTTACAAAAACATGGAGTTGCTATGGGCTCCCCTTGTGGAGCGAGTGTGGCGAATATGTTTATGGCTAAATGGGAAGAATATTTTGTATTCAACAACTCCGAAATTTACACTTCCTTTACTTTTTACACCAGATTTTTAGATGACATCTTTGTAATTTTTAAAGGAAATGAGTTACAAGCTAAACAAATGATAGATTATTTTAATTCTTCTACACCTGTTTTTAAATTTACTTACACTTTTCACACTACTAGCATTGACTATTTGGACGTGAATCTAAAAAAAGATATAGTAAATAGGAAATATGTTTCTAAAATTTATAGAAAACCTACATATTGCAATTCCTATTTACATTTTTCTAGTGCACACCCTTATAGGCAAAAACATTCAATAGTGAAAGGTCAACTCATTAGAGCCACAAGGATGTGTACTAATGAAGATGACTTCAATTCTGACTGTCAACTTTTAAGAGATATGTTTTGCAATAGAGGCTACCCTGTCAGTTTAATAAATAATTTAACTGTAGAGATTGTAAACAAACGGAGTAGAGGTTTAGTTCAACCCTTTTTGTCCTCACTTTCTGTTGTCATTCATGTTAACCTGGTAGATTCACCTTCTAGCCAGGTTGCCATTCGAACTACACAGCCACTAAATAGTGACTTGGTTACCTTTATAAAACCTTCAATGACCCAGCAAACTAGGGAGACCTCTTTACACAATACATTCATAACCACCTTTAGTAAAGACAGTGACCAACTTAGACTAATTCTTCACAAAATTGGAGTTTCCTTTATAAGGACTCTTCCTTAGTTGACAGAATTGGTCATTCACCCAGTATTGTTTATAGAAGAGGCATTAATTTAAAAAGTTTTTTTTGAAATTAAAAGTACTAAACCTACTTCTAGACTTACTGGAACCTTTATGTGTGGAGCATGTAGGATGTGTAAATACATACAAACAGGTAATTCCTTTAGAGTATTGAATACATGTAAATTTTACATCAACCATAAGCTGAACTGTGAGTCCAAAAGTGTTGCTTACTTAGCTTCCTGCACCCTATGTTCAGCGTTCTACATAGGGAAAACGGACAGGAAGCTTCGTGAGAGAATTTACGAACACTCTTATGCGATCAAAACATGTTTCATTAAATGGTGGACACAGTTTCACGTTCCAAGCTATTGATCAGGTACTTCCTGACATTAGAGGCGGCACATATCCAGTACTGCTAGAGGTACAAGAATTAGAATGGCAGTTAGCACTTAATGCTTTCTGCTTGCCTGGCTTGAATAAGAACTGCAATATTTCATGTTTGCTTAAATTAAGAAACCTTACACGACAGTGTATTTTTTGTTTTAATTTTTTAGTAATGATATTAACACAATTCTTGTATACTGTATATTGATTGCATACATATTTTTGAAGTATGTAAGTTTTTAAGATTTACTTCAATAGTGTTTGAATTATTGTGCTTCTGCACCTTTAACTCACTGCTGCTATTAGTCACATGATTTCATGCTACATGGTTTAAATGTTGTAGAAACTGTGTAACTGCTTTTGTCTGTGTGTCTGAAGAAGTTACTTTATTTTAAGTGACGAAAACGTGAGAACATTTTATTAAATTGACTTTACGTTCAAAGAAAGTGCTTTTTGGGATTAACATCTTTTCTTGCTGGCTACTGTTGGGCTCCTGTTCTGTTTTACAAATATGACTCAGTCATTGTACATGTGGGTGTGAATGACCTGAGATGTAACTCCCTGGACTACATGAAAAGAGACATGGAGGAGCTCTCGGATTATGTAGCCCAGGCGGGTATGACCCTAGCCCTGAGCAGCATCCTACCATCACCTAGAATGATACCACAGTACAAACAGAAAATGATTGATTTCAACAATTGGCTAAGTTTCTGGTGTCACTCTAAGGAGATCCAGTATATGTCTGCCTGGGATGACGATTGACAGACCTCATTGCTTTGCCAGAGATGGCCTGCATCTGTCACTCCTCGGCTTCCAGATACTGGCCAAGGCTCTTGCCACCCCTATAGTGCCTTTTTTAGGCAGTGTTCCAATGACCAAATTACCACTGTAACAACTACAAACAAATGCAATTTGAGGATCATGCTGCTCAATGCTAGAAGTCTAAATCTCACTCGAAGCACTCTTTAAAATGGAGAATATCGACATTTGTGCTCTAACAGAGACCCGGTTCAAAACAGCAGAAAGCACCCCTACACCACCAGGCTATAACTCTTTCCACACCTTTCGGCCTCAGAACTTGGACCGAAGCTCCAAAGGAGGTGGTGTTTCCATATTCATAAATGACATGCACACCTCCATACTGGTAGCCCAACATAATGCATCAGAGATACTTCAGGTGCAGTTAACACTGGGTAAGACAGCGATTCAGGTTGTATCCTGCTATAGGTCCCCAACCATATCGCAAGACTCACACTCCACATTCCTAAGCACCCTGGAGAATATTAGGGTCCAACCTAACACACTCATACTAGGTGACTTCAACTACCTCTCCATTAACTGGGAAAACTGCTCATGTACGAATACACTTCCCCAACGTTTCCTGGAGTTCATTAATTCCAATGCCCTGGACCAGCTCATTCTTACCCCTACTAGAGGTAGCAACATCCTTGACCTGGTCATTACTAACATGGGCGACCGTTGCTCTACATCAGTAGTCATCTCCTCCCTGGTTAGATCCGACCACAAACTAATCACCTTGGAAATCCACATCTCTCCCAACCCACAAAGGTAACTGCCATGAAAAACTTTTCCAAAGCTAACTTTGGGCTCCTAAAAACAGAGTTGGCTAACTTCACGGCACCCATGCAAATGGGGAATAGTTGCATGACTGCTGAATCATACACCAGTGCACTGTACGAACACGTACACAAATGCATGGATCTCGCCATACCCAATAGAACCAAGGCACTCTCCTGCAAAAAAAGGAACCCAATCTGGTGGTCCCCTGCCATAAACAAACTCTACAACAGGAGGAGGAAACTGATGCAGAAAAAGGTGAAGTCTTAAGACTGGAAAAACTCCCTTATCAGCCTCAACAAAAAGTTGAGATCCCTCATCAAATCCTCTAAAGCTCGCTATGAAAACAGAATTGTAGCAGACAGTAAAGACAACCACAAAGCCTTCTATAGTTATGTAAAGAATCTACACGCAATACCCAGATTTGTTTTGAGCTACTGCACAATAGTACCTCCTATATTGCCAATATACTGGCCGACAGATTCAGTGCCAACTTTACCCCACTCCCCCCCCCCAAAGGACCAATCACAATACCAGTAAATTGCCAGGCACCCAGTATTACTGCTGCACAGGTTAAAACAGCACTGTCTAAGGACAAGAATAGAGCATCTATGGGACCTGACAATATCCCTGGCTGTGTTTTACATGAACTGCAGAGTGAACTGGCACCTCACCTGTGTGCCCTGTTCAATCACAGCCTCTCCACAGGCTTTGTCTCTACTACAGTCATCCCTCTCCACAAAGGAGGAGCGACTACAGACCCTGGGAACTATCGCCCCATTAGCCTGATGAGTCTGATATGCAAAGCTATGTATCGCATCATCATGGACCTAATAAACAAGGATATAGGGAATCTCCAAACTCTGGATCCCACACAGTTTGGTTTTGGGAAGGGTATATCATGCCTGCTCAAATTGGTCAACTTCTTTGAGTCAGTTACCAGAGCTGTGGATGAAGGCAAGGTGGTTCATACAGCCTACCCTGATCTGGCCAAGGCCTTTGATACCATTCCCCACTCAGGAATCTTAGAAAAACTCACTAAGCTAGGCATCAACCCCTATATCTCTAGGTGGGTTGCAAACTGGCTCACAGAACCCACAGTGTGAAAGTAGCTGACTCCAAGTCAGACTGCTGACTAGTCACGAGTGGAGTCCCACAGAGTTTGGTCCTGAGTCCTCTCCTGTTTGGTATCTACTTCTCTGAAGTCCAGGCCAACATGAAGGGACACTGGCTGACAAAGTTCTCAGACAATTGCATGTTGGGAGCTATTATTAACTCCCCAAGTGATGTTGACATCCTACAGAATGCCATCACTGAGACCAACGACTGGTGTCAGAACCATGGCCTTAAGCTCAATGCCAAAAATGTGTCATTATCCCCTTTGGGAAAAACCTGGTTCCCATGAATTACAACATTGATGGTAGTAAACTGAATGCAGAAGATGTTATAAGAGATCTGGGAACACAGGTTGACAGCAGCCTCTCTTTTGATCACCACATTGCCACTGTGGTCAGAAAGTCTTTCTGTGTAGCACATCTCATTACCAAGGGTTTTGCATCCATGAAGAAAGAGGTCATTGTCTCCCTGTACTCTTCCCTCATTAGGCCAGTCATTGAGTACAATGCTTCATTTGGCATGTTCCTCACTAGACACCTGCAACAACTGGAGAGGCTGCAAAAGTACCTCACAGAGGATCCCAGGCATTAAACATTTGTCCTATATGGACAGACTCAAAAATCTCCAACTATTCTCTGTCACATATCGCCTACTTAGAGGTGATCTCTACTTGACTTACAAAGCCATGTCTGACCCAGCTCTGTTAGAAATACTACATCTAAAGAAATCCCAATCTCTCCACACCACACGCTCCAGAGACCTCAACCTCATTACCACAATCAACAGAACATACTGGAGGGACAGGTTCATAACCCAGAGACTGCCCATTCTATGGTATAGACTTCCCATACATGTCAAGCAGAGCACCTCACTGACCATCTTCAAGAGAAATCTTGATGAATGGATGGGAAATAGAAAATTCACCCCGGGGATAACTCCAGTGGCTCTACTTGACAGATGCACTGAGAACTAAGGTCATGTGGCATGATGCCAGGGTAATCCTATGGCTAGGCTTGCAAAGGCCCCAGGGCCATTAGCCTAGTACACACCTATAAACCTGTGAACCTATATCTATAAGTAAAGCAATGTGGTCAAATATCTGGAAGAAATGTTCAAGTACAGAACAACTGAGGTAATTTTTAATGAGGTAGTAAAATAAGATAAGCCAGTGCAATAGTGGGCCCTCATGTCAGTTACATATTCTAAAAATGTTTAAGTAAAGCTGGATATAATCAATAGTGATGGCTGAAAATGTGTTTTCAGTGAGAGCTGCAAATGGCTGATATGTACTAATGATATAGCACATACAATGAATTATGAAATAGTCGCATTTTTATTCAAGGTTAAGTGCTTTTGTCCTTTTAAAATTTCTTAGGGCTTCTTCAGAGGCAACAATACCATACTCACCAGATAAATAGTCAAAGAAATAAAGCACGTCACAATTAAGCATTTGATTAATACAAACTGTAAAGCCGTAAATCACAATTTTAAATAATGTAATAAAACATATAGTAAATAAGTAAATCTATATAACATGTAACACTCGTACAACATAAAAAAAATCTTTTAATTCCATAGCATGAAGCTTAGGAACACCTCTTTAATAGAAACATTATCATTAATCCATGGGAGATCTTGAGCATTTAACTGTAAGTGTTATAACACTTCCTTGAATTCTGTCACTTTTTCCCATAGTCCATCTCGCAGACTCTTGTTATAACTGCAAAGACAAACTTACTACAACCAGCAAAGACCATTTTGTGCTTGTATAATGTGTTTTTTTTTTTATTGCATCTCCCAATGTCATAATTATGTTTGTGCATATGCCAACTTCAGGTTCTCCATGTTTTACCTATGTAGAAGGCATCACAGTGGTCACAAACTGCAATATATACAATACCCATTGTCGTGCAATTACAACCACTCGGTAGTGGAATTTTTACTTTTCAGCCAGCTAAATATAAAAAAAATCACATACTAAAATATAGAGCATTGATTGCATCAAACACATTTTTTATACCTTGTGATGCAGGCTTTTTTGTAAGAGCCTGTTCCTCAAAAAAAGCTTTTAAATTCTTACCGCTCTTAAAAATAAACAGTGGTCTTTCCCCCACATTAGACACTTTTGCATCAATACAAAATATAGACCAATATTTAGAAATGACCTTCTGTACCTCCAGGTTTAGGAGGTGGTGTTTAAGGACCAGTCCCCCTATTGAAGCCAGCACTACTAGAAGGGGCTTCTGCACATGGTATATTTTTCCCTAAAATAAGGTTAAATCTGATGTACCTAAGGGATACTACTACTAATTAAATGTGGTCTATAAAGTCTATCAGGTAGCCTCTGTCAAAAAAACATGTGTGATAACTTGTCACATTCTAATAAAAAGGTGGGTGGCTTCACCGGTTGTCATTCTGGAGATTCTTACAAATTTACTATTTTTGGGTTAAAGGATGGTTGCTCTGAAAGTGCAAATGTGCTTTAGAAAAGGTGGGCTTCGTATGCACCTTAGACTCAAATTTCCCATTGCTCTTATAAATAGTTATGTCCAGGTAATTAAATGCATCACTAGATATGGTGTGCTTAAACCTTTAAAAAGATGTAGTAGCACTTGTATAAAGATCCAAGTAGGTCCAAAGGCTCAAAAGGCAAATCCAAAAGACACAAAAAAATAACCCAGCACCAGCTGGGAGGGGACCAAAAACAAAGTTTATTGAAGTCAATAGCACCTGTATAATCCATAAACTCCTTAACTTATCCAGAGTGTCTCTCCACAATATAAAAATATCATCAGTGTAGCATGTGTATAGGGAACAACAATCGATGATTCTAGAATTAAAAATAAACTTTTGTTCCCATACCCACATCACCAAGTTAGCATATAAAGAGGCACAAACTGCACCCACAGAGAACCCATTAATCTGTTTATAGTGTTCCCCTTCAGAATAAAGTTATTGTCAAGTACATATTCCATAAAAGTCATTAAAACTGTAATGTCTTCAACTGTCAAAAAATTACAATGTAGTACTGCTTGTGCCTCTAAAGAATAGTCTAAACTCTCCAAAAGGGGAATACATGCAAATAAATCAGTGAAATTTGTACATACAAACAAAGCATTACCAAAAAAGGGATCAGGTGTAAAACACCTCAAAAAGGCCCAGGAATCCCTCAGAATATACGAAAATTCACAAACAAGCCACTTTACCTTATGATTAATATAAACCACCAATGGGTAGGTTTTAGAGCCTACGGCTGATACAGTAGGTCTCATTTGAGGGTTAAAGCTATCCTTGTGTACCTTGAGGATACCAAAAATTATTGGCACCACAGGTTTGTTCATACACAAAAACTTAATAGCTCAGGACATATGATTATTCAATGATAGTTTGCTTACTGGAGTAGTATGTTGAGCACTATAGACCATTTGCAGACACAGCCCAGTGAAGAGATTCACAAAAAAGGAAATAAAACAAATTCACAGACTAATCACAGAAGGTAGATAATCCCATAGACAATTGATACAATATGTAAATAATATTAGAGAGTAGAAAATTGAATGCAATTTAATTTTAATAGTAAATATGAAAGGAAAGCAGCAGTTGTGAAAAGAAGATCAGAGTAGAACTGAAGTAGCTGAGAAGGGAGGTAGGTTATGTGTCCAGTTGAGCTCTGAAGGTGGGAGATATAGGGCAGCTCCATTCTTGTTTGGGTTGGAAACAGTGCGTTTTTTTGGAGGTGGAAAAAAAATCAGAGAGAGACAATTAGAATATGCAAACAGGCATTGGCTGGAGGTCATGTATTGTATCTTGTGCATGGGAGGTGAAGACTTTCATCATTATGTCAACTGGCCTCCTTTTTTGAAGATTCATCTCCCAGGCCCCTGCTTGTTAATGTTTTATCTCCCAAGCACCTGCTTATATTTATCAAGGGTACCAGAACTTGTCAGAGATTTGAGATGCATGCCTAAGCTTAAAAAGGCCCCAGTAGTCGTTAGCCTAGTACACACCTATGACCCTATGTATGAAGCAGCACTCTCAATTCAGAAAGGAAATCAGTGAGGGTAGACTTTATTAAAGAATAAAATGTACAGACACATAAGCTATCACACTAACAACAGGTACTTTAAAAAAGATAATGCAGTTTGAAAGGCTAATTCATAACAGATTGAATCACATGATCTGTTAGATTAAAGGTATACAGTACTTCGAGTGTGCAACACAATGTAAAAATATAACAACATATATATATATATATATATATATATATATATACACACACATAGATGTACTAATAAATAATTGATAGCAATCCAGCCTATTTATTTCACAATTTTAATTTTCAGAAGTAGCTTTCATGAAATATAATCTACATAGATACTTGTAGCAGGTGTTCAGTTCTCTAGACAAATGGCAGATGATTGTAAGGCTACACATCAATGCACCATTCTTACATGGAGATTTGCCATGAACACACTTTCTAAATATATTATGAAAACTGACTCCAACCATAGATTTTATTTTCCACATTGTTGAAAATATTTCTGTAAATGAAAGGAATAATGATATTACTGCATGCACTGAACTCTGAAAGCTATTGATTAAATCTATTTAGAGATAATAAATCTCCTGGTCTAGGTGGATTTCGAAGGATAGCATTTTCTATTACTTCAGTTAAAGCATCTTCTCCTTGGTTTCCTTTTAAGCTGTCTGTTACTTCATTCCCTCACTGGCTAGGAATTCTCCTTTGAGCCATATTTTTTTTTCTTTTATATACCATAAATGTACTTTGTTTCCTCAAAATTCTCTGCCATTTTATTATGTGGTGCTGGGTTTCAACACATGCTACAAGTATGAAGCAAACTAGTTTATGCAATTGTGTGTCATCACGAGTGTGCGTGCAGGTCAGTATGATTGCATGTGCGTGTCTGTTTTAAATGTATTTATTTGCATGTGTTTGTCCGTGTGTATATATGTGTATGTGTGTATGTATATGTATGTATATATATATATATATATATATATATATATATATATATATATATATATATATATACACACATACAAACACACACACACACATCATTGTCAGATGATCAACTTTTCAGATACTCGAAAAAATATCAGCAAGACCATAACATCGACTTTCCGAAAAATCAAATATTAAAAAAAAACACAA
This sequence comes from Protopterus annectens, assembly GCF_019279795.1. Classification (NCBI taxonomy): domain Eukaryota; kingdom Metazoa; phylum Chordata; order Ceratodontiformes; family Protopteridae; genus Protopterus; species Protopterus annectens. The sequence goes on along the minus strand of NC_056748.1, from coordinate 1,022,666,033 downwards.
AAATCTACCTTTTTGCATCTACCATACATACCCCCCCCCTGCAAATTAAAAATATGTGGAAAGTCCAAGAACAGTCGACAAAAAGAAATACCACGAACCAAGCTGTTCTTGGTTACAACATGCAAACCACTAGCACAACAGAGTGACTGCAAAACCTCTTTAAGCTCGGTTTATTGACTAAAAACATACAGGTTAAGTGCTTTCATCTAATAAAATAGACTTCATCAGAACAATACTCATCATACAAGGTTTTTCTTAAATACATACTCAAACCAATCACATTTAATACATTTAACTCAAATGCTAAATTATATATACCAACTCTGAGATCACACTACTTCTTCTTTTGGCTTTTCCCGGTTAGGGGTCGCCACAGCGGATCACCGTCCACTCATGATTGGTAGTGAAGTTTTACAGTGTCGAATTGCCAGCCCAGCGCCCAACCTTCCACAGAAGGCACACACATGCATGCACTCATGCCTAGGGCCAATTTAGTGTGTTCAACACAGTGAGGAAAAGGCTAAATCTCCTGATCCTTACTGTATAGCGATCTCTATTCAAAAGCTTTGAGTTTTCTAAAACTCAATCATATGGTCTCGACCATATGGAGTTTGAGTTTCTGAAAACTCGATCAACTGATAGAGACCCATATATATTTATATATATATATATATATATATATATATATATATATATAAATCATTTATATATATATATATATATTTATATATATGTATATATAATTAATATATATGTGTATATATATATATATATATATATATATATATATATATATATATATATATACACACACACACACACACACACACACACATATAGACGTGTGTGTGTGTGTGTGGGGGGGGGTGTTTCTTATGATTACAGCACATCAAGGTATATGGAATGTAAAGCCACTGCATGTGTCATAAGCTGAACAGTGTTGTGACAGGTTCATCTGCCCCTCTGCAATTCAGGCATGTTTGAAACAAATAAGTGAGATATCACCCATTTATTGATGCTTTAATGCTTTAATGCTAAATATAGCTATGCTGTGTTCATGGCATTGTTCAGGACAGTTTTGGACCAGGAAATGTCTCATGCATTTGATATCTGTCATGTATAGGTTCCATAGTGATGCTGATCCAGTGTCCAGCCATAAGTCAAAGCAACGTGCTCACTATCCCTGCAGTACCTGTGCCTGATGGTCATGATAGAGTGATAATATGTGTATGTTGGATTCTAAGAAGAAATGTTATGATCAGTGCCAGGTGTGTAACAAAATATTCCTTTCCTCCACATGAGTGGGTGCACCATGTGTTAAACACATGTTCATCCCCTGTGGCTCTGTATATTCATTAAATGCAGATGATCTGTCTGGTGTATAACATGTCTAGTCGACACACTATCTGTTACACCAACCTCAAGTAATATGAGAGCTGCCTCATGATAAATCAAGTTACTGTATGCATGTGACACATGTACATAAAAATCTGTATCACCATATGTGGCTCTGTACATTTTTTACTGCCATTGTCTCCATTCTGTTACCTTACGATCCATTACCCACTGTGAAATCAATAATATATGAGATGTATTCCTCCCTGATTACTCCATGCCATCATGACTGGCACCTCCATTATTGCTGGATTTAGGTGCTGGTTGCACTAGGTATGCTGCTGCTAGCCATCTTCTCATCATCATGTTGTGAAGCATGGTATATGCAGGGAAGTTTCTGATGGCCTTGGCTGGACTGTACAGTATTAATTCAAGAGTTATAGCAGCACCTTAACTGCTGCTTAAGGACACTAAGCTACCTCAGTGCAAGCAGATATACATTGTGGTGTACCTGTCTTCTGACACTGTTTACAGATGGTCGTTTGGGGTCAGCACCCATGGCCATAGATGGTAGGGAGCATCACCTCTGAAACAGAATGCACCATTTCTTGTACAACACTTTTATTCCTCCATTTTTAATGAATTCCACTATCTTAAATTATTTTGCTGTTTTTCCTCTTTACCATTTTGTCTGTCACTATCTGCTTAGCAACAGCTGCTACCCTGTAAGTCATACTCTGAGAGCAGGGATCATCAAGTCAGACAGCCAAATGTTTTCTGTCATTGTTCCAGCTGTTTACCCCCACAACGGCCTGTAAAAGTAGGACTCCCACAGGGCTGGGCTAATGACTAAGGCACATTTCTACGTGTCTACCTACTCCCACACACAATTGCAGTAAAGGCTGATAGCTTCTTCACAATGAAGAAGTCCTAGTAACATAATGGATGAAAGCACTTAATATCTGTAATAAATACTGTGCTATCCAGTGGGTTTCCCTATCTTTTTTTTTTTCTAATGATCCATACAAATTAGACATAAATTGGTGGTTGACAGCATAGTATCCTTTTTTATCAGTGCTTTTGACTGATGCACAGCTGGGACTCTTAGTATCCACAATTAGTATATTCAAAGCTGCACTCTCTAGCATTAACCATTGCTGGTAAGCCATTATGTATGCATGATAGTGCATCATGGGGAGGAAGAAAGATTACAGCAGCTTTTGTCAAGTCTTTATTCCTCAGACATGAAAATTGAAGATGTATTCAGTGAAAACATTCAAAAGAAGAAACCTCTGCCCCCTCAAGCACACAGCTTTACCCCCTGCACCCCTTTACTTAATATAATTTTGCGTAGCCTCGCAGTAGGCTATAAATTCTCTACTCTCAACCCTTTTTACTAATCACGGCGTGAACTATTGGGTTTTGATGAGCTGGGAGCAGGAAAGGGGGTATGCCAATGAAAATTATACAGCCTCCAAAGTTGTAACATGCAATTAGGGGTTGCACCTGTAACCCAGATAATTCCTCTCAAATGTACAGATTTTTACAGAATGTCCAGATTTTTGACTCCTATTGTTGGTCTTTTTTTATAAAATTGTGGTTTTCTGACAAATCATTGGGAAGTCATTAAACACAAGGTATAATGACAAACATTTCAGTTTTTGCATGTTAACACAAAACCTGCTATGCTATCAACTTTCTAAGTTTGTATGAACAGTATTTAAAAATTGTCCCTATTTGTAGGCCTTTGACCCCCCCCCCCATTGCTTATGGCTTTGTCCAGATTTCTTACTCTAAGAGGTTGTGAGATGTACTGATGCCTGTGAGATATCTGCAGTATTCCCAGGAAGTTGCTGAAATACTCCTATTGCCATTATGCATAAGACTATGCTAACTTTTATTTCCAGTGGTTTAGGGCAGCCATGTTGTCCTACAGTGTCAGTTCTGCATGCCACATCAGATATACAGTATAGGGTACTTCTTTTGATCCTGTAGTGACCTCTGAGTTCTTGAGCCATTATGCTGGCATACATGTTTAATGTTCATGGAATCTCCTTGAAGACTGTGGTCTATTTGTTTACGTACTGTTTATGACCAGGATGTTTTCTCCATGTAACAGTATCACACCTGTGGTGGCATATGTGCCATGAGTACAATATCTGCCCATGTATACTTTGATGTTTTTTATACTGACTCTATGAATTAGGTTTTGGCTAGATATCTAACATTTATTTATTTCATAGGCATGTTGGAATTGCCTTTCAGACTGTGCAATTAGTATCTAAAATTGCTAATGCTTTGTATGATTTTTCAATGTTTCAAAGTGTCAGTGAGGCTAAGAACTTATTATGAGATTGTTATTAACCCTTATCTAGCAGGATGAGCAATCATAAACTTGGTCACCTTACCATGTATCATGTTTGACCTTAAATGAATAAAACAAGTCAGCTTTTCTGACTTCTACAGGGAGTGTATTCTGCCTTTCTTCAACCTTGTAACAAAAGAACTTACTTCCAGACCTCATTTTTTCTAAAACAAAAAGGTTATTATCCCTAGTATGTATAGTATAGTGTTACATCTGAATGACTTACATGGCTTGAATATCAGCATTGTTGAAGAACTTATAGCCCTTTATTGGATCTCTTCAATACAGCCTATATGCCTTGCCTGCAGTTTGACCTTTTTCCACATAGCTGCATACCCAAGCACTTTTAATACCCCTAACTGTCTAGTCAAATAAATTGAAGATGTTTTAACCTGTTATTTTCTTCTCCTGAATAGTTATAGAATCCTCTACTAAATTCAAGTATTGCTATAATTAAAGATTTTAAAAGAAGTAGTTGTACCACAATACTTCTTTGTTTAACAGTAGAAAAACTGCCTAATCCTACAAATTAACATGTTGGTTAAAGTCAAGGCTGTTAGGCACCATGACCCCCTAAGTCTTTGGTACGTATGCACTCTGATATAATACCGTTATTCTAGGAATTGGAATAATGATTATTATTTTGGCCCATATATATAACTTTGTACTTTATACTGTTCAATGATACCCTATAATTATTTGCTCACTTGTACAGTTTAACCAAAAAAAAAAATTATGAAATGTTTTTTTGGATATCAGTTGTAATGCTTGGACTCATTACCATTAACCAGTATTCTGGGCTACCAGGCTAAGTTGTCATAAATATTTGAAAAAGAAAAGCTTGAGGAGTAACCACTGAGGTGCCCCACATATGATGTCTAAAACCTTGATCTACCACTTCTTGAATCACCAGTCCTTTCATTCTCTAATTAATAACATATGGCTTAATGTACCAACTCTGAAGTGATGCCAACATGACATGCCTACATCAGGAACATAGTCAAATGCTTTAAGCAGGTCCCAAAAAATAGTAATAGCAATATCAGCAGGTATTTTACAGTTGACAGTCAAATCTAGTTGTTGCAGTACTGAAATATTAATGTGTGTAATTTCTTTATCTCAAACTGTTCTGCTATAGTTTCTTCCTTTGGTGTCTGTCATAAGTGCCAGTGTAGTAAGTTGCTTCTGTCTTTAAACATCTAACTATCCTTCTTAGCTTTAACTGCGTATATTTTATAGTACTGCATTTTAAAATCTACTGGAGATTTCTCTGCAGAGAGCGTCTGATACATGAAAAAATACTCCATTTTCCCATGGACCATCTGTATTACTACATTAAAAAATATCATCAGAAATAGTCCAGATGCTATAACTTTGATAATGTTGTAATGTAGGAGAAACTTGCTATTGTCCTGTGACATATACATTGCTTGTGCCACTGTAACATTTCAGAATGAAGGACAATGTTCCTCAGTTATCCAGGCATGACAATTCAAGAACATGAATCCTTGATATGTACTAAATTGCCCTTTGAAATGTTAAAAGTGAAGGAAAGGTGTTTGTTGTCCTTTGTATAGGTGGAAATGCAGTGTATATACCATGTTGTAGGATGATACTTTACTATCATTGGCCAGATGAGTGCATTAGAATATTGTTAAAGGACTTGACCCCACCCAGTTCAGATTTGTCATGGGTAGATCTTGCCTGTTGCACCTGGATGACTTTTTTGAGACAGTCACCAAGGCACTGGATGAGGAAAGTCAGTACGTACAGCTTACCTTGACTTGGCCAAAGCCTTTGGCACAATGCCCCACTCGCGCATAATCAAAAAGCTAACACAACGTGACGTAAATCCCTAGCTCATCAGGTGGGTGGCCATCTGGCTCACAGATAGGACCCACAAGGTCAAAATAGGTGCCTCCACCTCCAACAGATGACCTCTCACTAGTGGTGTTCCCCAGGGATCTGTGCTTGGACCCCTACCATTTGGCATCTACTTCTCAGAGGTCCAGGCAAAGACAAAAGGCCTGTGGCTGACTAAGTTTGTGGACGACTGTAAGTTGGGTGCTGTCATTGACTCCCTGGATAATGTTAACATACTACAAGAGGGTCTCACAGCAAAAAATGACTGGTGCCAAAGTCATGGCCTTAAGTTAAATGCAAAAAAATGTATTATCATACTATTCAGCAAAAACATGGTCCCTACTGATTACCACATCAATGACATCCCCATTAGCACACAACCTGTAGTGAGAGACCTGGGTACATAGGTTGACAATAATCTCACATTCTACCGTCATGTAGCGGCAGTGGTCAGAAAAGCCTTTTACTTGGTTCATCTCATAAGTAAAGGGATTGCATCCAGAAAAAAGGAGGTTATTACCTTTATGTACTCCTCCCTCATTAGGTCAGTAATTGAGTACAATGCCTCGTTTGGTATGTACCTCTCCAAATACCTGCACCAACTGGAAAAGCCAGAGAAATACCTCACAAAGAGAATACATGGCCTTCAACATCTGTCCTATGTGGACAGGCTCAAATCACTATCACTCTACTCAGTATCGTACAGATTGCTCATAGATGATCTGTGTCTTGCCTACAAGGCAGTCTCAGACCCTGCTTTACTAGAGATGCTCCATATCCGTAAGTCTAACTCCTCGTGCATTTACTGATCAAAAGGCCTAAATCTAATATGTGACACTAACAAAACCTGCTGGAGAAACAGGTTTGTCTCCCAGTGGCTGCCCCGTCTCTGAAATAGACTCCCCATACATGTCAAACAAAGTACATTGCCGACCCTTTTCAAGCACAACCTTGATGAGTGGATGGAAAACCACAAATTTGTCCCAGGGGTTCCACCTGTGTCCCTCACTCCCAGGGGTGACAGGTGCTGATTGAGATTTATTTTTTGGGGATAAACTCTTGGCTAGGCTTATAAGGTCCCAAGGGCCATTAGCCTAGTAATGTCCTCTGATCTCATTCTAAAAGTGTGCAACTGCTTCTGAAGTCATTCTCACATTGATAATATTGGACAATGCAAGGTTTTTCTGCTTTGCTTTTTGTATATTTGATATTTTCCAGTATAGTTTGCATCCCATACCCCCTCTCATTGTTACTGGATATGTTTTGTATATTTGTATTTTACTTGCATCCACCCAGTAGAATCCATGTTAACTGCTGATGTAGTTACTGTTCTTACCATATACCAGCATTGTGAACTTATGTATGCATTCAAAGGAGAACATACAAAGCCCCCCCCCCATGTAAGATGCACCAAAGATCAAAGCACAGTTGTTGTCCAAATAGTGTGTGTATGAAATTATTCTAGTGTTGCTTATTTACTGTTGAAACACAATATCTGTTTGTTATTGTCATAATGCTCCCTGTATATTTTTTGCTTTCTGTGTTTTTATCCATATAAATTACACTAGTAATCTGATGCTGTATACCAGAAGCTTTTGTGCCTGGACCGCCAGGGTAAAGGGGCTCTGTCCATGTGGACTACCAATTAGGAAACATTAAGTATTAGTTAGTCAATTAAATAATGAATATCACTACATTCTGGAATTTGAAACACAACTTATTTGTGCTTGGCAGAATACAGCATGAAGCACTTCTCACAAATTTTGCCAGAAGCATTTTCTGGAATTGTATCCATCATGCAAATCCACTCCAATCACTCTCTTCATATTCAAAACACATTTTTATATTCCGTTTTTTTAATTACTGCTGTTGTTTATTTACTGCAATTTCATCTGCATATTTTGGAAATGTGCAACTTTCCCTACAGTCTAATATTCACTTTCCTTTTTCAGGTTTAGTAAACCTATATTTTTGTCATTATTATTTTTAATTTGTTAAAAAGATTATCAGTATACCTCTAAGCTGTCTCTGATTTTGCAGCATGTCCCTGATTTTGCCTCATATTTTGCCTCGTTTTTCATAAAATATTTGATTTTCTTGTTAATCACAGAGGATTATAGTCACTCATTAATGCCAGACATAGCTTTCTACTTCTTATTCTTCAAAAAATGTATGTTGATTCAAAACCTGTTGTTCTATTAACTTTCTAAGTGAATCGGTGTACTAATTTGTCCCTGATTTTACCTCATACTTTTGCTTTGTCCCTTATGAAAAATATTTAATTTTCTTCTAAATTGCTAAGGATTACAGTCGCTTACTAATAAAAAGACATTTCAGTTTCCATCCTCTTTATTCTTCAAAAAATGCATGTTGGTGAAAAACCTGTCGTGATATTTACTTTTTAAGTGTGTTACTATAATATTTGCATAATATTTAAAGGTTGCCCCTTAAGCATTTATTTTGACTTTGTACAGAATTCTTGAGTTAAGAAGTTGAAAAGTGTGTTTAACAGTGATTTGTTAATAATATGGCATCAGTTTATTGATGTAAAGCTACTGGCCAGTGGCCAGATAACTTCACAATCTTACTTTGCTGTTTAGTCATTATTTACTGCGCAAAATTTAATGGACATAAGTGCCCATTGTATTCAAGCATGACCTGGAATCTTCCACTTTGAAATCTGACTTGTTCACATCAACTTCAGTGCCATTTTATACAAAGCTCATTGCCATAAACTGCTAATTATACCGCTGCAAAAGACCATAAACTACTAATTATACCGCTGCAAAAGATGAAATTATACACCACAAACTAGAAATGGAAAAAGATCAGCAGACAGTAACTTTGTAAATAATTAGAAAATGGAGGCAGTCAGCTAGAGCAGTGTACTTATTAACTGGGCTGTGAAAATATCTCTTAATGTGATTTTCCTCGGCGGAGTAGAAGAATGTGCCAAACAATGACCTGGTCACACGGACATATATTACCTCATACTGGGCTTCTGTAGAGTATGTCAGAGTGTTCATCTGTTGGGCCAGATCTGACCTTTCATTTTCTAAATGTGAGTAGAATTTCTGACTATGAATTCCCTGTTGCAATACTTAGGCCCCAGTTTCAAATTTTGCAACCCAGTCCTTGGGCACTTTTTAAAGTCAGGTCTTCATCTGCTAAAGGTTCAGGTTAATCATTTCTTTTAACACTGCATTTGCTGACATTTGTACTTTACCTGTAGTGTATGTCATCCACAGATCTTTGAAACAGTGATATGGCCAGGTTTGTAACATAATATTTCTTTTTTTAAAGATGGAGAAAAACCTTAAAATACATAAAAAAAAGTTTGTCCATTTGTGCTGGTTTATTTTATTATGAATATACATATTACATTGCTTTTCCACCCTTTATAAATGCAAGAATTACTTTGTCTTCTGCAGATACTTAACGTTTGTAAAGAAGATGCAAAAAAGAATAAATATTTTTTAAACACCTTAGTATCATTTTGTCCTTGTTATCTTTTTGAATGAAAGTGAGAAAGCATTGGTTATAGTTATATTTCTTATCAAAATAGCTTTTTTTCTTAAACTGCTTAAAATAATATAACTGAAACAAAAACAACTGTGCTTGTCTTTCAGTGTTAAATCTTTTTCAGTTGCTTATGATTTTAGTGTAAAGCACAGACTAATAACTCATTTTTGTAAACTTGGCTTCAAGTTCTGTTTCTAGTAGCTTTTTTCTTTTGTATTTTGCTGTCTTAACTTCCTGACATTGTCTACATAAACTAGAAAATTGAGTTACATCTGTATGGATAAAGGATAAGTTCTAACCATCTGGCATTCAACAGTCCCGAGATGGAACTGGGGATGGACTTTCCTCCACGAGACAGCAGCTATTACTGTCTGCTTCCTGCACTCATGTGAAAGGCAGGGGGCATTGCATGGCAGTCCAAGGACAGAAAAGATGCATAAACTTGACAGTACACTCTGTCTTACAAAACTTGTCTAGTATTTATTTCTCCCTCTGGAAAGTGAGGCTGTCCCCCTGCTGACACCAAACCAACATAAAAGCATAGCAAACTCAGTATGAAGCAAAACGTGGCAAAAACATTAATTCTGCTGTTGCACTCAAGATGTTGAGAACAAGGGTAACATTTCAATGTGGAAAAGACATAACCTGAAAATTACTTGCCAGCATATGTGTGCATGTGTGTGTGTGTGTGTGTGTGTGTGTGTAAGTATCCAGATGCATACACAGCAGTACCTTAATGTAAGTCAGTTCACTGTGCATTTACATAAGCAGTTTACAGAAGAGAAGAGGAGGCATTGTTATGAAACACAGACTTTTCTGCTGGCATAGCAAGTGCATTCTTTATGTAGAAAAACATTGTTTATATTGTGTTGAAAGTGTGACTAAGAATAGCCCCTCCAAACATAAAAAAAAATATATGCTTAATGAAACTACGAGTGAGACAACATTCTTTGGTTATAAAAGGTATGTATGAATATGAATGCACAGAGAAGGTACATTATTAGATGATTTAATGTTTTGGAGAAGCAAATGAGGGTAATAAAATCATGGGAGCATAGATGCACCTGCAACAACAACAGAAGAAAAAATACATTTTGGCATTAAAATGGATCAACTATGTATTGATAATAAGGTTCATAAGTAGGTACTAGGCTATTGGCCTTCAGGCCTATACAAGCATAGCCAAAAAGGTACCCTGGCTTTCGCCACCCAAGAAAATTATTTTCCTGTGCCTCTGTCGAGCAGAGCCACAGAGGTGATCCCCGGGGTGAATTTCCTATTTCCCATCCAATCATCAAGATTTTTCTTGAAGAGTGCTAATGAGGAGCTTTGTTTGATATAGATAAGTAGTTTGTTCCTGAGTGTGGGAAGTCTCTGGGACAGGAATCTATCCCTCCAGCATGCTCTGTTTATTGTGGTGACAAGGTTTAGGTCCCTAGAGCATGTCGCTCGAAGGGATTGAGATTTCTTTAAGTGGAGCATGTCCAATAGCTCTGGGTTTGACATAGCTTTGTATGTTAGGCAGAGATCCTCTGAGTAGGCGATATGCGACGGAGTAAAGCTGGATGCATAGGGCATCTGTTTGAGGCCAGTAATCCTCTTTGTGAGATATTTCTGCGGCCTTTCCAGTTGTTGTAGATGTCTTGTGAGGTACATACCAAAAGGGGCATTGTACTCTATAATGGGTCTAATGAGTGACAAGTAGAGGGGAACAATGACCTCTTTTTTCCTTGATGAGAAACCTTTTGTGATGAGGTGTGCCACGTAGAAGGATTTCCTGACTTCTGTGGTGATGTGATTATCAAAGGAGAGACTACTGTCCACCTGTGTCCCAAGGTCTCTTATCACACTTTCGGTGTTAAGTAGACTACCGCATATGTGGTAGTTCATGGGTACAGAGTTTTTACCAAAAGGGATGACAATGCACTTTTTGACATTGAGCTTGAGGCCATGGCTTTGACACCAGGCATCTGTCACAGTGAGGCCCTTTTGTAGGATGTCCACATCATTAGGAGTTTTGATTATGGCTCCTAGTTTGCAATCATCTGTGAACTTCATTAACCAAAGACCTTCTGTGTTAGCCTGTACTTCAGAGAAGTAGATACCAAACAGGAGAAGACCCAGGACTGAACCCTGTGGTACTTCACTTGTCTGAAGATGGATTTGGAATCTGCTACTTTCACAGTGTGGGTTCTGTCAGTGAGCCAGTTGGCAACCCATCTTGTGACATAGGGATTTATGCCTAGTTTAGTGAGTTTATCTATAATTCCAGAGTGGGGGGTGGTGTCAAAAGCCTTGGCGAGATCTAGATAGGCTGTGTGAACCACCTTACCCTCATCTACGGCTTTGGTGACTGCTTCAAAGAACTCAATCAGGTTTAGGAGACATGATCTGCCTTTTACAAACCCGAACTGGATGGGGTCCACAGGTTGGAGATTACCAATGTCTTTGTTTGTAAGTTCCATGATGATATGTTTCATGGCCTTGCAGGCCAGGCCTGTTAGGTAATGGGGCTGTAGTTCCTGGGGTCTGTGGTGGCTCCCCCTTTGTGGAGTGGGATAAGTGTTGCTGTGTGCCATTCAGTGGGCACAAAGCCTGAGGTGAGGCTATGATTGAACATGGTGCTTAGATGGGGTGCCAGTTCATTCTGTAGTTCATATAGAATGCAGCCTGGGATGTTGTCAGGTCACATGGATGCTGTGTTCTTGGCTTTGGAGAGTGTGGTTTGTACCTGTGCAGTCGTGATTACAGGATCGTTGCATTCTTCTGGTATAGAGATGGGCCCTTTAGGGGGTGGGGGGGGGGGTAAAGTTAGCACTGAACCTATCTGCCAGGATGTTGGCAGTATCAGTTGGTTCTGCATATTTAGTGCCATTGTGCTGTAACTCAGAGCAGATCTGAGTGTTGCCATTGAGATTCTTGACATAGCTATAGAATGCTTTGTGGTTGTCTTTAGCATCAGTGGCGATTTTGTTTTCATAACTAGCTTTGGAGGATTTTATGAGGGATCTCAGCTTCTTACTGAAGCTGACCAGGGAGTTCTTCCAGTCATGGGTTTTTACTCTTTTTTGCAACAGTTTCTTTCTTCTGTTGTAGAGTTTGTTTATGGCAGGAGACCACCAGATTGGCTTCCGTTTTTTGGAGGATAGCATCTTATTTCTGTTAGAGATAGCATGATCCATGCACTCATGTAAGTGCTTATAAAGTGCATTTGTGTAGGATTCAGCAGTTGTACCTCTATTGTCCGTCTGCATGGGTGTTGTGAAGTTTGCCACTTCTGTCTTAAGAAGTGTGAAGTTGGCTTTGAAGAAATTTTTTACAGTGGTTTCCCTAATGGAGGGTGGGGGCAGGATGTGGATGTCTAGGCTGATTAGCTTGTGGTCGAATCTGACCAATGAGGAATTGACCTCTGGTGTGGAACTCCGGTCGCCCATGTTGGTAATGACCAGGTCTAGGATTTTGCTGCCCCTGGTGGGGGGTGTGGATAAGTTGATCCAAGGTGTTGGAATTTATGAATTCCAGAAAACATTGAGCAAAAGAGTTGGTATATGAGTAGTTTTCCCAGTTAAAGGTGGGGTAGTTGAAATTGCCGATTATTAGGGTGTTGGGTTGTACCCTAATATTTTCAAGTGTATCAAGAACTGAGGAGTGGGAATCCTGGGGCATGGTGGGGGATCTGTAGCAAGTTACAATTTAGATTGTGGTCTTGTCCAGAGTTAGTTGCACTTGGATAATCTCGGATGCATTATACCGAGCAACTAGCCTGGAGGTGTGGATATCCTTATTGAATATTGACACGCCTCCGCCTTTAGTGTTTCGGTCCAGGTTAGGTGGCCGAAAGGTGTGGTATGAATTATAGCCTGGTAATGCAGGGGTGCTCTCTGGAGCCTTGAACCAGGTCTCTGTCACTGCACAAATGTTGATGTTCTCCATTTTAAGGAGTGCCTCGAGTGAATGCATTTTGAGCTTTAGACTTCTAGCATTGAGTAGCATTACCCTCAGATTTTGCTTGCTTGTACCTGTTATGGTGGTGAATTTGTCATATGAACCTTGCCTAAAAAAGGCACTATAGGGGTGGCAAGAGCCTTAGCCAGTATCCGGAATCCCAAGGGCGACAGGTGTAGGCCATCTCTGACAAAGCATCGTGGTCTGTTGATCATGTCATACCAGGCAAACATATATTTGTAATTTATGTTATAGTATAGGTGAAAGACAGTGGAGTATTTACATTTTCAGTAATAAAAACAATTTGCTGTAAACATATTATAACAGATATAACCCTTTCACAAACCATTTTCTTTTCTTACCAACGTTATTAGTTCATATTGTAATATGGTATTTTTTGTCTCCTAAGTGTAACATATTTTGATGCTATCATACAGCTATGTGACCTTAGTTGTCACATTATTTGTTACTATCAGTTATTGGAAATAATACTAGCCCTATGACAGTTAAAAATGAAACTACTAGCAATATGAGGCAGGTAGTATTCTCCCAGGGGCACACTTATTATGAGAAAACAGATGCATTGTTCTGTGGTATATATATTGACAAGGAAGTCACATGTACTGTGTGGGAATGGAGGTAATCCTGGAACCAAAGCAGATGGCAGAAGAAACCTAAGAGCAAGGAACAGATTCCACCAGGTGCATTGTTGCATGAAATTTTTGAAAGCATTTTCTTTATGACTGCGCCTGTCAAACATTGATCTGTTATTGTGACAGTTGTATTCTGACTTGTTTCCCTTATCAGGGCAGAGCATATGCATGGTGTGGCCATTATCCAGGCAGCCATTAGAGAGGGTTTTGTTATTAAGCCTGTTACATCCCTCTGCATGCATATCTGAGGTAGGTAAAAGGGAGGCTGACAATGTGATGCTGTAAGAGTTTATCACGTTCTCACAAATAATATTGTTCCAAGTAGCTTGCATATGAGACACTCTGTCTCATCTATAATACACTTTATGTATTGTATTTAAAGATAATGACCTGGAACAAGTGCTTCCACCTAAGCCCCCCCCCCCCACCAGAGGTGATCAAACCCCTCCTTGTCATTCCTGTCCCTGACAGATGATTCTTTTAGCATTAGGTAGGTTACTGAACTACATATCATGGTTTTAGTCTGGGCTTTTTCACTCTAGGTCTAATAACGAGCACTTCAGTTGATCTTAGTGGTACCATCAGTCTTGATAAAAAGAACTGTGTTGTTTTAGAGTACACACAGAAGAAAATACAGGTTCTATATCAAATGAAAATTCTTCTAAGAATATAGAGATAGAATTGCTTGTTTATGTCAGAAAAACTGTTTTCTTAGCTTAATCAGTATAAATACTACAAATGTAAAATAAATAAATAAATCAGGTTTCCCTGAAAAGAGGCCATAGGCCTAGCCAGACTAACCTTGTCAACAAAGTGTAAAAAAGACATTATCATCAGATGGAGATTAATATGTAAGGAGCCAGTCAGCATAGAATCTTTTGGTACACCAAGCCCCTTACCCACATCTTTTAGCTGTGACCATGCATTACCCACAGTCCATTGGCCGCACTCACTTTCCTTCCCACTGCTCCTGTCACTTTATTTAGTCAGAGAGGAATCCCAGTCAGATGTCTAGTTATTACCCCTAAATCCATACGGTGCTATCCTTTTTGACTCACAGGGAGGACCTGCCTGCTGGCCATTTAGTAATGTTCATCTCATTGTCCACATTCAAACACTCAGTGATTGAGTTGCATATAATATGGAGCTAAATTCCACTGAGTAATTAAAATAGATATCAGCTGAAACCCCTTAAAAGTTTAGCAATAGTGCATTTGGAATGTAAATTTGCTGTCAGTGCATCCAAACCTCCAATATTAATTAATTCTTCTTTGAACTTGGATCTCATCCAACTTTACAGGCTCTTCAACAAAGCTGCCAAATTTGCAGTCACATATCCACAATTTGTAAGTGTCTTTATAAGTGCTGCACTGTGTTAATCGCAATCCATGCTCCTGTTTGTATGGTATTCCATAATATTTTGATTTTCACAATGGAGTGTGAACAATGAATGCCACAGCTAAGTCATTCAGAATACCATAGAGAATTATGGTTGTGAGCTACCAATTGCTTTCATTTTGTCATCCCAATTTAATACTCTCTCATTCTAAACTTCCACACTGTGTGACTGTGGTGTAGTCATATTACTAAACCAGAGGTTCCAGACAAAATCTGATAACAAGCAAATAAGCTTAATGGAACTTGCCCCATTAACAAATGAAATAAATAAAGCTGTTTCAACATAAAGCATGTAGGGAGGTTAGTAGCAGGGATATTCAGCCATATGCTGTCCCATGTCTTTTTGACATGTCAGCAGCTACAATTATATGGCCCCTAAAATTGTTGTCAGGGCCAGGAGATAGATTCCCCTCTGTCTGGCAAATCTGTGTATCCAAAATATGCTTCCACAATTTAAGAGAAAAATAACTTCTGTTTAGCTTTGAAATTGGAATGTGTACAAAAAAAAGACTGCCTAGTAGAATTGACCCCCCCTAATTATTTCTACTTCTGTACCATAATACCACTTACCCCCTTTTTTTTTTGTTCTTTCATTTGAAGCACCGCTAAAATTCTTCATGTGCTATTTTTTATCCCTGATTTGGTGTAACCCTACCACCTTTTGCCCCATTGGTTTTAGACTTACACACACAAATAAAATGCTGATGAAAAAAATTTGGTCCGAGCAGTATGCCTGAAGAAACTAGAACCATAAAATGTGCACTTTCCCTTCTGTTCTACCTTTTACTCTTTAGGTCTTAAGTAATACTGAATATCTCCCGATTCTCTTCACCAATTAGTCTGGGAAGATATTATACTTGGTCACCACCCTTTCCCTGAAGCAATGTTTTCTTATGTCTATGTTAAGGTAATTTCCTTGTGTTTTGATTACATGACCCTCCTATCCCTATCTTTCCTACATTGCTCTGTTCCTTCATAAGTTCATTGAGCAATTCTGTTGACTGATCTTATGTCCTCCCTTTCATTAGCAGGCTTAGCTTCTTCCAGATGTCTATTAATATCCTGTATTTTTTTTTATTTCAGTCTTGTCTATTCGTGAGCATTGTATGTCAGTCAACAATAAGGGCAGTCACAGTAATGTGTGTGTGTGTCTTTCTCTAACTATATATATATATATATATATATATATATATATATATATATATATATATATATATATATATATATAAATCTATGTCGTCGACTCACATATCAGTGAGATGACGTCAGTAAAAATTTAAAAGAACAAACTCTTGGAATGGCATATTTCACCTCCAAGAAACTAACCACTTGGTCACCAATAAGTAAAACAAAAACTGAAGCAAATTAAACCCCCAACACACCTCCTAACTAAATATACCAACTCGGATATTGTTCTACAATGGAGAAAAGAGCAACGTTTGCCATGGTGGCTAAGTGGCTAGTTTTCCAGTGGCAAAATACAATGGTCTGGGAGTTCATTCATTTAAATTTTCGCTGACATCATCTCACTGTTATATGAGTTGACGTTATGTTAATTTGAGGATTTAAAGAGAATGAATGCACATACATATATATATATATATATATATATATATATATATATATATATATATATATATATATATATATATATATATATATATATATATATATATATATATATATATATATATATATATATATATATATATATATATACACACACACACACACACACACACACACACATATATATATATATACATATATATATATATATATATATATATATATATATATATATATATATATATATATATATATAGATATATATATATATATATATATATGGATTCCTATTACAAGAACAAAAGTTCACCACTTGAACTTGTAATAGGAAGCCTGCTTCTCTGAAAGTTCACTTTAACGAAGGAACTTTTGCATAAGTGCACTTCACGAAAACACTGCAGCACAGTGGAGGACATAAAAACAAGCTATGTCCTCCACTATGGTGCGATAGTCCTGGACCTTAGGATTAGCGCGGGTTAGGGTAAGGGGATAGTTAGTAAAGCTAAACCCTTACCCTAACCCTAAGGTCCGTGAGTACTGCACGGAAGTTCAGTACAACTCACGTTTGTTGTACTGAACTTCACATAAGTGCACTTTCGATTAAGTGCACTTTTGCTGCAGTGAGCATTCCATGCACTATTTTAAATTAGTGAAAATTCGATCTAGTGTATGGAACCCATATATATATATATATATATATATATATATATATATGTTTGTGTGTGTGTGTGTGTGTGTAATGTTAGCATTATGATTCTAAAGTTTTGTTAAGATTTTATTTTTGTTTTCAGTTATTAATTGTAAACTGTGGAGATCTAATTAGCGTGCATATATTGTAATCATCTATTCTGTTTACTTCTTGACTCAGTCCTGGAAATTATCTGGGACTAGAAGTCATCAAATTATAAACAATAAAAACAGATAAATATCTAGAATAATTTGTGATATGTGTAATATCAATGGTCAAAGATACGGGAATGTGATATACACTAAATTACAGTAACCTAACCAAAGCAGATAAATAACTGGAACAGAATAGCATAGTCATAGCTGCAGTAACAAAAAAAAAAAAAGCAGCACCCATAACACCACTCATTTATATAAATCTAAAGTATGCAATTACAGTAGCAGACTGAAATCAGGAATGGAACCAGAAATTTCCATCTTGTACTCACAGTCTCATATTAATGCCCATCGTTGCCCCATTTTAATTTACAAAATGTACATATCCCTTCAAGTGCTGCCTCCCATACAGATGCGAGGCACACATACATCAGTTTCATATGTTGACTCTACAACTAAAACACAAGGTTTACAGGTAACTAATCACATTTCTAAGTAAATTGTGGTTAGATGCGTGTGGTAGCCATTTTCAGACCTTGACAAACTCCTTATTGCTTTTATAACTAGTAATGTTTCAGAGAGACATTCAGAAAAAAAATATACTCAGTTACTCAAATGAGTACAAAAGTGTCTGGCTGGTTACATCTTACTCTGAAATAAATTGGGAAAATATAATACAAACTAAAAAACAAACAAACAAAAAAATTATATACTTCACAAAACACGGGAATTGAGGAAACAATTTTGATGATTCCCATTTCATCTGAAAACTGCAAGATAAGGTATAGGAAACACACAGCAAACAAAACTTAAGCACCCTTTGACTTCTCAAGGACTGTATAGTATGACATGGACAAAGATACATACACACACACATATCCGTTTATAGCCAATAAGTACAGTGTTTTTTTTTCCTGTTTTTGTTTCAAATATTAACAACCAGTGAGAGGTACCTTTATAAAGAATTAATTTCTTAACTCACTACAAATGAATATAGATCTGTTCCCTCGAACAACACCTGGAACAAAAATGTATGTGTGTTGTGGGGAGTACTTAAGAAAAAAATGATTTTTTTTCCTTTCTAAAGTGGGTAAACGCCAGATGACTGCTGACTACTAGACTTCAGCTACTTCCACACATGGGCCTATTATGCCTAAATATGAAACGTCTCTTGGTTCTTGTATTATTTGTGTTGTCATTAAGACTCAATTGGTACAAAGAATATACAGATGCAAAGAACATTTGTCAGGACGATGGTTTTCCTGTGTAGTGGCAGCATTAAACTAGTATAATGCGGTGGGTAACATACTGTCATCCATACTTAGTCATCTACCCATAGACACCCACACCACACAACCCACATAGGCACATATACACAAACATACATCACACACACATACACACACACGCATTGACAGTCACAGGTCTACACATATATACACACAAATATGTATGCTTGTACACACATCCTCACTTATACAAACATACTGAAAGTGTCCCCTGGAGTCATGAAGCTCTGTCCAAGAATAAGGCTATTCTTGCATGGAGTGGTTCGTGTCCGTTTAGGATAGCAGCGCTCCTTGAATATGCATGAAGGTGCTCTGCTATCTAAACTAAACAGACACAAACCAGGAATGAGCACAGGGGGCATGTGTCAGCAGTGCCTGCACCTGAAACGCGCCCCCTTCTCTCTGAATGTGCCGTACGGTACTTTCTGACACAGATGAGTGTCAAACTATATAATATTAGAGCCTGGCTCTAATATTATATAGTAAACGAGTGTCCGCAGACACTGAAATGTAAATAGCTAACATTTCAGTGTCCACGGACACTGAAAAAAAAATAAAGACCACAAACACCTAGAAGGCAGCAGCCTTCAAGTGCACACCCCCAAATGTATGCACTCTTGCCCTACATGCATGGAAGCAGTAGGGAAGAGGAAAGGAATAATAAAAAATGCAATCTTTTTTTTCATGAAATAAATCCGAAGTTTAAGCGACATGCCACTATGTTTAGCCTGGCTGAAATCCTGAAAATGATAGACAAATGCAACTGTGATAGAAAATGTCATCAGTCTGCTGTAGCTTAGTGGTACTCCATGGTATAACATGTAGAACATGTTTGGTTTGAATCTCCCCTCTGGCAAATTATTTAATAAACTTTTAAGGAATGTGAATGATAGATGTCAATCATATGGCTCACATATAGCACAGTAGGGGTGGGAATATGTAAAATAAAAATGTAAACAATAATTTATAAATTTAATGAAAAAAATAGATTTAAGCAATGCTTTGCTAGTGTAAGCATTGCATACCTGCTTTCAGCTCTGCTTAGCTGGTATAAGCACTGCTATGTGGATTTGTGTGGAGCTAAGCATAGTGCAACATATTAAAACCGGCCAATCAAGAAAAAGTGCTGGAAAACTGCCCTATTTAAACTGTACAGGTGGGAATACAGCCATAATCATTTGGGACTGCACACAGCAGGAGAAGGTATGTGCTTCTGAGCGCAATGTTGGGGCATTCAGGAGTTCAGGGTCATGGTTGGGCTCCTAGTTAAAAACATAATGGCAGGCTGCTACAGGGCTAGTACCGGGGCTCGCAGTACAAAGCAGAGGCCTGGGACCAGCTTGCATGTGATCTCACCAGTGCCACTGGCATACCCCAGACTGGTGAGCAGGTACGTCATCACCATAATGACCTGAAGCAGAGGAGGGGTGTACTCTTGGACCAGTGGATCCAAGAATCCCAAGTGCAGGATGTCCCACCTGTCTGTAAGTATGCAGTCTTATGTATCTCTAACTAAGTATGGAAAAGTTCAACTTGTGACTGTGCAGGTGTGATTAATGTGTGATGTCTCCTCATACAGCTGCTGCAGAGAGGTCCCAGAATGTGCAGGCTCATGCCCAGTGACTAGCCCGGCTGTGTCAGTAGTATGATGAGTACAGAATATCCCCTACTATTAGCAGTAAGAAATCAAAATTATAGTAATGGTAGTACTGCCTGTATATGTAATTGTGCTGTAAAAATCAGGAATAAATGCCTGTGTTACAATGGAGTATTCCCAGCTGCTGTGTAATACAGATATCAGTAGCAAACAAGGTACAGTATGCAGGAGAGGAATATTAGAGTATGTATGAGTGTGTCTGGATGAACCTGCCAAGAAAGTGCCATGTCAGGGCTACTGTAACAGAAATGAAAAGTATTCCCCTGCGCAGATCATGGAGGAATAGTAATTATGGAGTTCTGAGTCGTACACAGATATATATGTTGAAACTAATAAAGGTGATCTCAAGCAGTGGTGTGTGTCATCTCACTTGTACCTGATAAATAGAAATGTGTATGTCCTGCAGAATGCATTAACTGAGGTGAACTGATTTATCACTGCTTGTCTGCATACTTTAGAATGGGCATGTCAAATAACTGGAAAAAAGCATCAGTACATATTCCCATCAGAATGTGTTTTACTTCTTTGTCTGCCAGCATTGTCCTGTGTTAACCTTTCAATTTCAGACATATGTAGCTGTGAATGTACTGAGAAATGTATAGGGCTAACCGGTGCTGACCTAAAACCTGCACTGTGTACTCAGGATCTAAATTGCAGTATGTAGTTGTAAAACAGTCAATGTGCAATCCAGCTAATGTGCACAAGTTTCACAAACAGTGACACCAATGTCTGTTGTGTATGCATAATTTGTAAATGGGAAACAAATAATGCAACATGTCATAATAAAAGTACTGCGCACAAAAATATGTACTAGATAGAAATGTCACAAGCAATACATAACACCTCCCCAGTAGCTCAGTCTGATAAGAACTAGGTCTGTAGTTCAATTTTGTACACACAGCACGGTTCGAATCCAGGGACCACCACTAACATCTCAATCTGGTTCTACAGTTTTAAACTGCAATCTGAATAGAAAAAATAATTGTACTGCAACACATACATTTTCCGTACAGGGCACAGAGATAAAGAAATCTGAATAGGAATACTAGTATGATGTGTATAACTATGAAAGGTGTACAATTACTGTGTTGATCAACCCCAGTCCTACAAATAGATGCAAACTAGACATCCACACTCTGCAGTCTGGCCCAGACAAGCTCCTCAAGTGTCACGCTGTCACAGATAGTTTCCATAGTTGACAAGAAACCTGAACACAGAGAATGTCACACTAGATGTATGTGAAAGACACAACACACAGTCCACAGCCTGCAACTAATATGTAAATCTGAAATATGTGTAGAAACAGCAATGTAATGTGCACACAGTTCATCTGCACAGGCCCACAGGTAAAGAAATTGGTATAGAAACAGGTCTGATGTGTATAACTAAAATAGGGGTAGAATTGCCCTGTTGATATCTACAGCTGTTGGTGTGCTGTAGCAGCCCCATGGCCCAGGTAGAGTGTAAGTGTGGTCAGAATATAGAGTAGTGAATAGTAGTGTACTGACAAATATACTTGATAGCAGTTGTCAATTGAATCTGTTCCCTTCCCCCCACCACTCAACTGATCCAACCATCACACTGAAACCAACATGGGTATGTTCCAAAACAAACCTCTACTGTTGGGACTGTTGTCCCATTTGGTTTATCATTGTTTAAACTGTGTGCATACTAATATTCCCTGTTGAATAATCATTTTATTGCCTGCTTGACATACAACTAACTGGCATGCTGTGGCAACCCTGAATGCCATTCCATATATGCATGGGTTCTGTTTGCTATGGCACTGTTATAATTGCACTATTTTGGGTAAATGGGAATATCCATGCATGCTATTTTGACTAATGTTGTAATGTGTTGTGCATAACTAACCAATATTCATTGTTAATTTCCACACCATCTGCCTCTCCCACCCCACCTGGCCAAGGCACTGGGTGGCATCATGTCTTGAACCCAACCCAGACCTCCCTCATCTGCTGATCCTGCACCAACCTCGAGTGGAACCACTGTAGGGGATGTGGCTTGCCCCCACCGTAAGTGGACACAGTGAGGACATTGTCACCCGGGATGAGGTCTGTGGCATGGTGTGCAGTGTCCTCCAGATGGAGCTGGATGACTAACTGCGCCAGGTGGAGGGCAGGCTGTCACAGCTAGAGGGGCAGGCAGCCCCTCCAGCACAGCCACCTTTGGGGCTGTGAAGGAATAGTGGTGACTGCCATCGGGTGGGGACATCAGTGCCACTACTAACATTGGGGGGGCTCATGAACCTCAGATTCCCAACCAACCTCCCTGTCAAGGTGTTTACCCCCCCATGTGTCATACACCGCCCCTGTCTGCTGTCTTCTCTGTCTGCAAATGCAACCTCTCCTACCAAACATCCCTCACTACACTTACCAATAATCCTTCCTTAACATCCCACTCTCACCTTAAAATAAAAAATAAAAAAAAAAAAAAAAAAAAAAGGGCATCTGTCTCACAAAACAAACACGTCCCATACATAGCTCTGCATTTCGCCCAGAGACATATACCCAGTACACAATCTAACCCTACCAATCATCCATATTGTATGATGCCCACACACCTCCCTGTAGGGTGTGAGGCTCCAAATTCTAAATTGCCCACATTGAAAGCAGCTGTTGCTGCCAAAGAAATGCAGAGCTATGGTCCTTTCCTGCACAGCCCTACTTGTTTCTCCTCTTGTTTGTCCCCCTGCTTGCCCCAATTTTACCACTTTCCTATCTCCCTTTTTTTCTTTTCTTTATTTGAAATTTGTGCGGGTTTAAGCAGCCGTAAGAGGGTGTAAGCAAAGCTAAGCTCACATAAGCATTGCTTAGCTCTGCTCAAACCCACACAAACCCACTTACAATTGCTTTAAAGTGCCTTAATCACTCTGTCTCCAAGAGCCCCTGTTCTGCCCAGTTACAAAATAATCAGCCCTTGCAAGTCTTAAGCCCAGAACCCTGCACACTATAGCCAAAGTGATTTACCAGTAAGCCATGTCAGATATAAATAAATCTGATGTTTTCTCAAACATATCATCCAGCACAGTCATTCAACATTAGGGGAAATGTATTTATATATGTAGATGTCTGTATGTATGTGTGTGTGTGTGTGTATGTATGTATATATATATATATATATATATATATATATATATATATATATATATATATATATATATACATCTATAGACATGTATGTCTACATATATATGTCTATACATAGATATCTATATGTAAATATATATATATATATATATATGTATATACATTTATATATATATATATATATATATATATATATATATATATATATAGAGAGAGAGAGAGAGAGAGAGAGAAAAGAGCACAACAAATAAATATATGACCAAAGGCATTGTTAATGGGGGTGAGAGGGCCCAAATTAAGTACCTCTTGTAATTATTGATATCATTCCCTCCACCACAGCTGAACAGATCTGCCTTGCAACACAATAACCAACACGTCCAAGTCTCATACCAAGGCCCTACACAACATAGCCACAACAAGTTAACAGTAATCCATCTCAGCTGTACGATGTCAGTATGATATAAATAACATATGCAGAACAGTCTGTGTACCAATGGGAATGTACAGTGTGGAAGCAGTAATGATACATATACACGCACACATATATACATACACACACACACACACACACACACACACACACATATATATATATATATATATATATATATATATATATATATATATATATATATATTCCTATTGTTTGGTCAAATTTCATTTGTTCGAAAATGATTCCAGGCAGCCCACTTCACTTAAAGCTCATTTGATCGAATTACATTTGGTCAGAAATGAAATATATACCCTGCCCCACTGCAGTGCAACCCAGGAGTGAGAATATTAAGTTAGGGTGGGTGTGGGGGGCACAGCCCTCCCCACATTGGGTGATGTGGGGATATAGCCCCCCACATTTTACAGATAGTTTTTACTGAATATATATATATATATATATATATATATATATATATATATATATATATATATGTGTGTGTGCGTATTCTTAATGGATGCACCTTTATATAACAGTGTATACACTACCCCCCTTACTTAATATTCTCACTCCAGGGTCACACTGCAGTGGGGCAGGGGCTATAATTCATTTTCGACCAAATGAGCTTTCACTCTAATGAGCTTTCAGTGAAGTGGGCTGCCTGAAATTATTTTCGACCAAATGAAAGTCGACCAAACACAGTAGATCCATATGTATATATATATATACATACATATATATATATATATATATATATATATATATATATACATATATATATATATATATATATATATATATATATATATATATATATATATGTATATATATATATATATATATATATATATATATATATATATGTGTGTGTGTGTGTGTATGTGTGTGTGTACATGCACATATATATAGATAGATATATATGTATATGCACATATATTGCTACTTATATATATATATATATATATATATATATATATATATATATATATATGTATAAGAAGATACATATTTAGAGGGTGCACAGCATGCTTAACAGCCAGTATTCCTACAGTTGCCATCTTTTAAAATGGCCAATGTTTGATTCTTTCTTACAAAAGACAATTATTACATGAACATATACACACAGAGAAGTAAAAGGATATGACACCACACACAGGTTTGCATACATGGAAATGTTTATTTGTGTACTATTTCAGTTGTATATGCCATTTCATATAGCAGTTGGGTGTTTGAAATACATAATAACTGAGTAATGCAACTCTCAAGCAAAACATTTGATACAGTAATCTGAAAGCATAACATATGTTGCTGTTTAGGCCAAGGCCTTCAAGTAGTACAACAGTAAAGAAACACTGGCCTGGAAGATGAGAATCAATCAGCACTAATTAATTAATTACAGATGTAGTTCACAAGCCTCCAATTACACACTGTACTCAACCCCAAGGAGGAAAAGAATTAAGTTGTCACAATGAAAATGTATCTGTTACATAACAGTGCTTAACTTAAAACATCACTATCACACTGACAAACAGAACTGTCTGTAAGACAGTAAGCACTAGCCCACCACTGTTTCCATGGTGAAATGTATGAAAATGTACAGCCATCTACCTTAATGTGTCTTATTACTGATATCCCTCACATGTAACAGCCTCGGTTATAAATGGTGCATACTCCTCCCTCATAGAATGACTTACAAGGGCATATAACAGTGTTCTCCATACACTGACCTCTGGACTGTACAAGGTCACACACATTTTGTCCAACTGTAGCCCACATATATATGGACCCTACCCCACAATATGTGTGGGAGTCCACAACATCACTGGAATGATGGCAGGAATGCCAGCACTACATAATGATAGGCCACTACTTAACCTCTTACTGCATGACATATGGACAAAGCCTAGTATATAGGTGGAGGATAGAAGCTGGAACACAGGGCCATATTTGCAATATTGCTGTTATACACTGTGAAAGTTGCTGGTGTTATAGGATTGGTTGCAACATACCCTTACTCTGAAATGTGAAGTCAAAAATGCAAATGGATATAACCAAGTACAAATAGCACTCAACACACAGAATACCACTGTTATATCAGAGACAAGACCTATGTGGTGACCACATTTGAGAGCTATGCAGACAGGCTGCATTTCATGCAAAACTACAATGTACACACAAACCCTGTAAAACTAGCGGTATACAAAGCATATAACAGCAATATTCAAACTGTCTGTAGGTCTGGAACCTTATACAAATATGTAGTTGGCTTGTGTCTGCAAGTCCTGTTGTAAGCTGCTGCCCACACACAGGAAGGATGTCCTCCATACAGGAAAGGTAAAGGGATGACGCCCACATGATGTAGTAATTTATAGTACTGGGTTGCCATGACAGTGGTAATTGGAAGTACTACACAGCTGGCTGCATGCAATTAGCAAGTGGTGAATGCTGATTGGTGGAGAGGCCATCACCTACAAAATCAAGAGAGAGAGAGAGAGAGAGAGATCAGCACTAAATGACAAAATGTAAGCCACCATAGTGTGTGTTCTGTACCTCAAGACATGTATATTAGTGTGGCAAATAGCTGGTGGTGGAAGTAACGATGTTATGATAAACACATGAGTTTCAGACCCCACCATCTGCAGGACAGTCATGTTAATGTGAAATATGTCATGCACAAATGCCATAGGTTTGTAATGGACTTACCTGCAATCTATTCCTATATATACCCCCCTAATGTTAGGCTGTGTCCACATGCGACACCTGTCTATTTTGTAGCAAGGCAGAGCACTGCAGTGGAGAAAGGAGAGGTAGAGAGTGTGGACCTGATGTTTGAATGCACTATACACATACACACACACACACACATATATATATATATATATAAAACTTATATATATATATATATATATATATATATATGTGTGTGTGTATATACATATATGTCTACAGATATACAGACACACACACACACACACACACACACACACACACACATATATATATATATATATATATATAAAATCAATATATATATATATATATATATATATATATATATATATATATATATGTACATTTCCCCTACTGTTGAATGACAGTGCTGCACGATATGTGTGAGAAAACATCACACATATTTATACATATATATATATATATATATATATATATATATTATATATATACAGTAGTAAGTGGGGGCAAAATGGACAGTTATGTCTGGTGTGCAATCCATGTTGGGAACACATTGCCCTTGTTTGTGAAGGTGAGATTGGTACGTTGGGGAAGGATAGTAGGTATATTTGGGGAGGTAGGTTGGAAGACAGACAAGACAGCATACGGGGGCAGTATATGACACGTGATGAGTAAACACCTTGGATGGGGAGTGATGTTTGGAATATGGAAGCCCATGAGCCCCCAAATGGAAACAATGGGAACAAGGTCCCCACCCATGGGTAGTCACAACTGCACCTTCATGGCCCTGAAGATGCATTGGCTGGGGGCTGAGCAGGAGAAGAATGCAGACCCTGTAATTGTGTACTGAGGGCCTCAAGGTGGTGTAGCACATCTCCCAAGTCTCTGTGAAGCTCCCTATGCACCAGACCCTGGACCTGATTTCAGGTGACAGGGTCCTGTCTGTGTGTTTTCCCGGGGGAGGGGACAAACACCATCCCCTGAGGTGGTTCCACCTGAAGGTAGTGCAGGACCAGCAAATGATGAAGTCCTGAGGTGGGATGTGCTGTGGCCTGGTAACATGGCCAGATTAGGTGGGAGAGGTGGTTCTGCTGGAAACTGGCTTCCCAAACATGCTATTGTGTTACAGTTATAGAACAGATGTGGATAGTAATAGTCCACACATTCCAGGATTATATCTAACAGAATGCATAGATATCCCCATTAACACAAAACACCAGATTTGGAGCAGTCACATAGCAAACAGAACATATGCATATATGGAACCATAGTGGCCCTTATAATGGCATGCAGGTGACATTGCTCGCAACAGGCCACCAGTGATAGTGTTTCGACATGGAACATGACTAGAAACACATTGCACAATTTGTTGTACAATACGATATATGTCCCAACAGTAGGTTTGCTGTAAACATACCCATTGAGTTGTGTGTTCAGATTATTGTTTCTGATATGGTGGGGGGAGACAGAGATGTGAATTAACAACTAATATATCCTTGCAGTATGAGGTCCACAAACCTTTTTTCCTCTTTATGTCTCTCAGGCACCATGTCAAGAGAGTGCTTGCCAGTCTATTCCCGCCATGAGAATGAGGTTATTATACACCACCTGGTGCAGTGCTGCCACACCCTGTTTGGCCCTACAGCCCATGATCTGCAGGAGAGGACTCCCCTGTGGAATGTGCTCATCCACAGGGTAAATGATGGCCTGCATAACCACAGTTATGAGCAGGTCCGACATCATTGCACTGACTTACTCCGCCATGCCCATCAGGGTACTGCTGCAGTTAGGAGGGACCAGCTTGCCATGGGGGGGGTCATGCTATCTAGCCCCCCAATACATGCTGAGGAGCTTCTCGTCAGCCTTGGGGCACCTGCCCGCATGCAAAGACAAGACCTTGCAGATAGCATTGTGAAGGTGGGTGCTACCCACACAATGGATGAGAGGAGCATGCAAGTAAGGCCCCAGGGCACATCCGTAGACCACTGTTGCTTAACCATCTGCACTTGTAGAGTTTAATCATGCATACTTGAGATAAAATATATATAGTCTGTTTGTGCACTGTAATAATAAACAGATGTGCATAATCTGTAGTGTTGTGGGTTTGTACTCCCTCTGTGTACCAGTGCCACAGGTGTGGCTACTGACATCACATCTCTCACACAACTATGTAGGTCTCTCTGGTATACCTCTGGGGCAGCAGCCTGTAGCTGGCAAGAATGGTGTTGTTTGTTTAGGTTTGCCAATATACCAGCCATGTTATGGCCATGGTATTTGCCATGCACACATTTAACATACCTACCCATAATACATGCTGTACATGTTCACTTTTTCTTGCTGTTAACTGCACTGCCTCACAGTGGTCACCATAGTGGCATACCTGAAGGATATGTAAGAGTCCTGCAATATAACTAACAACCTGTCATTGCAAGATGTGTGCACAGAGATGAACATAATGGTGGGACACATGGCCTACAGTAGGAACATGTATGAAACATCACCCTTATACAGTGCTACAACAGTGTATATACTACTATTACAATGGCAACTGTTACAAATCTACACAACGGCATATCACAGTACTGCATTCCACAACCCTCACAACCTGTAATGTGGTCCTAACGTGAGCAATGAATGTGCAATATGGAATTATATGTTAGGACAGCAAATATGGGGAATACATACCTTAACAAACACTGGAAGCATATGTGTGCATACACTCCAAATAACATATTGTGGAAGCAGCTTTTGAGGTACTGAAAGCATTCACTCTTCATGAGTATGCACCTTCCAGCAAGTACAGGTCCTCAGTGTCACACCAAGAAATAGTCTGTTGTCCAAGACGTTTCTCCATCAAATGTGCCCTCTCACCTGTAACAGAGGCAGCCGTGGCTTGCAAACATCTTACAAGCCATGGAATAGATCCCATACCCAACAGGTAGCATGCAGGAGTGGGACATGTAGCCTTACCTCACCATTGCATATACTATGGCAAACAATGCAGACAGTCATGTATGTGACGAGGATGTATGGGACAACATTAGTGTAGAAAATAAACAGATGGCCATCCAAGACAGATGATGACACATGTTGCAAACTGGTCATGCAGGCTGCCTAGTAACATGCCACAACACTGAGGGAGTTGCAAGAATGTCTAGCAAGTACTGGCTGTGCAGTGCCTGTGTCGACAATCACCTGGACTCTGCATAAGTATGGCCCATGGGTTAGGGTAATCAGATGGGACAGTTGTCCCACAGGAAACATCAGCCAGGGCTCTCTACAGGTAGCATATGCATAACATCAAAAGTCCCCCAAAGGCATGTGTTGCAATGTGTAATGGTGTACCAAGACCAAGTTGGAAACCTACAGACAGTATCAATTAAGATACATGTGCTGCACAAGCAACACCTCACCCCACCTCAGGCCCACCATCCCCATCTTTACCTTGCTGATGCCAGTGTACATCTGTATGTTTGCCATTCATTAACAGGGACTAGGCCGGTACACATGGTGTTCTGAATTTGGGACACTGCAAAATGACACTCGTGTAGCCCATAGAGGATGGGGAGGGGGTGTCATCCTGAAGCAGAACAGTGAACTGAAGCAGACATTCAAAGCTCTGTAAGAATGGCTGTATCTCTACACAGTCAAGGTCATGAATTGTGCCAGACATAACCCTGACTCCACAGAAATAGTAAAGGTACTTTGTGACCTCCAAGGGGTGTGCACATGAGTTGACCTTGCAATCTTGCAGAGTTGGGGGACATTTGTAGGGCAGAGTGACCAAATACTGGCAAATGCTGATGGCCCATGCTAGTATACCCCTTCCAGGAATAGTGATTGCTGTAGTACAATTAACAGCTGGTGCAACAAACCATCATGTTAAGGGTGTACACACTTATGCACCCACAAATTGTATGCATCTCAGTCAGTATCTGCACAACCAACACATTTGTTTGATACTGCATTTGATTGCACAGGTCATATGTCACATATCAGGTTCATGTAATGTTAACATATGCAGTATTATGGCCCCATGGCATATCAGAAAAGAGGGTGACATGTCAATAAGAGTGTGTACACTCCTCATAGCCACAGTAAGGTTTGAAGGTTGTCAGTGTAATTGTATTTTATTGGTCATACATGCACCGCTGATGATGAGATCTGCAAATCAGACATCAGGCATTCACTAATGACATCTGTCCACATATCATCCCACGTATATGTTGGACAAACACATAGGGGCTGTGCACAGCAGACCAAACATAACTGACATACATATACACATTCAGCAATGGCATGTACACCTGTGAGGTATGGTGCACAGTACATGCCAGGGTGCTGAACAGGTGCACAGCAATACTGTGTACATGGGTGCAGTGTTTTCCAGGGGAAGGGGCATCACCTACTAACACAACCCATGTATCACAGAGATGTATAATGTTGGTAACATGGATTGACTATAGCTGCAGTGCATGCTGATGAGTGCCATATGTCATGCATGTTGACAGATGGGTAATGAGAGGTCTGTATGTAATATATTTGTGCAACCTCAACTGTAAGTGTGTGTGTGTGTGTGTGTGTGTGTGTGTGTGTGTGTGTGTGTGTGTGTGTGTGTGTGTGTGTATGTATATACATATATATATATATGCAGTTAAGCAGTGACGTACAGGTCTTAAAGTGCGTTTCTTGTTTTCCCCTCACAGGTGACGAGGTGGGTAAGGGTCCCTCTTGCAGGCATACTTATTTTAGTATCCATACAGACACTGACAATGATGATAGGTGTGTTGAGGCACAGGCAGGGTTGTCAGGGGCTGAAGCTGCACCATCGTTTGACATCCCACTGTTATCCACCCCTTCCCTGCACACAGTCACTTTGTCTATACATGCCACATCACCAGTGGCTATAGATGAGGGACAGTTGGTGGGTGGTAGCATGGGACAGGACAGTGTGGTGTCTATGGCACGTGTGTCTGGACAAAGCAGCCATAGCCAGATGCCTGGTGAGGTACCACACAGGCAGATGTACAGGGGTGCTCATAGGAGGGCTGCTGGTCATCATGCTCCTGGCAGAAGTGCCACATCTGGTGTCACCAGATGCATGTTTCAGGCCATCATGGAGGCACAGACATGTATGGAATGTTATACCAGACAGGGTCTGAGGCTACAGAGGGCTACTCATTCCGCTGTTATTGACAACATCCATGATCTTGCATGTGCCCACCGTTATTTTGCAGAGGTCCTAGATAGACGGTTGGGTGAGATGGTGGGAATCCTTGACCGTGGAATGTCTGTGCTTCAGCATATGGTGGGAGTAGTGCGATTGCCACATGGACGTAGGCCAGCAACACCAACAGCTGGAGGTCGATGTGGATGGGCAAAAAGTCAAAGCCAGTACTGTAGTGGCAGTACCAGCCCCAGCACTGCAGGGTGGGGTGCTGTCCACACCACAATATAGCAGGCCACATGCAAGTGGCCCTGGAGGGACACGGATCCAGCAGACATATGTCATCATCAGGGGAGAGTACCATATTGTGGCTTGTACCTGGTGGTGCCTGTGGAACCCTTGGCAGGCACAGTTCTCATGCCCTTGGCCAGAGATGGTGAACTGCACGCCCTGCCAGGTACAGTCTACAGCTGTCTAACAAACCCCTGTATAGGGCAGCCACATGGCAGAACTGTGTGCATGCATACATGTACACATCACTAACACAGCTAGGGCAACCCCCATACCTACACACACCACATCACAATAGCCCAACTAATAATGAAACCCCTCCTAACACACACACATGATGTCAAATGAATGGCTCAGCCTAGGACTCTGGCAAACCAGCAAAAAACCCTGTGCATATGATAATACCTGTGCCACATCCCTGTCATCCATAACATCAGTGCAGGGACAGGCTAATATGGTTCTGAAGCACAGGGTGACTGTACAATGGTGTACCAATATAATGCTGTGTAACATGTTTTCAGCACTAAAGTTTAATGCTTACATGTCAGGATGCGTAGCTGTCCAGCCATGATGCATTATAGCTGTTATTAACACTGAGTGACTGTGGTCTCCATAATATATACCGTTTGTGTTGTAGCTGTCCATGTGTCAGCAGGATGTTGTTCTGCTGTTGTTTCCTACAAGGGGCATGGCACTGTGGTGACACCTTGACTGTGCCCTATCCTGTGTACAGCTGAACGCAAGTCAAAGGTCTGTATAATAGTTACTGCATGTGTCACATGCCTGATAGGTGTGAGGGGTGTATACAGGTGAGTGCATGGTGGATGATCTCAGCAGCCCTTCTACAGTGGACAATGGTAAGTGTACAGGGTGGTACACACCACATGTTTGTGTATAACACGCACCCACAGAGGCTTTGGTGTTGATGCAATGCACAGAGAATACTGTACACATGGATGTATGTACTTTTGCAAGGACCCCATTTTAGTCTATGTAATTCCACCAAGACAGAATAGGCACAACACATTGGGAAATACTCTGCTAGTTTAATGTCATTGACAGTGGTACTGGCAGGGTATATGTCCCTTTCCCCAATGTAGTGCAATCCTCAACTTGGTAAACATAGGTGTGCTGGTGTGGGTGGCACAGCCCTACCCTTTGGAGGGTGTGCAGTGGTGTAGAACCACAGACAGT
>NC_056748.1:1022562714-1022627714 GCF_019279795.1 Protopterus annectens | reverse complement strand
GTACCAAGAACTGCACAACCGTACAAAAAATGCATTAGGCTGGACAAAAAAATCCTACTACACAACATTACAAACTAAATACCAACACAACCCCCAAAAATTTTGGAAAAATGTTAACCAACTACTAAAATTCACCCAAAAGCCTACCCCCAAACCAACCATCACCGACACTAAAGTTCCCATCGAAACACAATTCAACTCCCACTTTGTGAACTCAATTCTATCCTTAGTATCACAGGACAGTTCCTTCCTCACTATCCCCCCCAACACAAATAACACTAATGCAAGCTTTACCCTCAAAACAGTTTCCACCACTTCAATCAAAAGCATGCTCTCCAAACTAAAAACCTCATCAACAGCAGCTGACCTACTCCCCAGCTATTTCTTGAAACTCACAGCAGATGCTATTGCTATCCCAGTCTCCACTCTCATAAACAGATCAATTGTTGAAAACTATGTACCCAAATTCTGAAAATATCCTATGTTACACCCATACATAAAGTCGGGACCTCCACTGAACTTAATAACTACAGACCCATTGTTTTACTCTCCCCCCTGGCCAAAATCTTAGAAAAATGCATCCATGCCCAGATGTTAAACTATCTCCTAGACAGCAACATCCTGTTACCTACTCAGCATGGTTTCAGACCTGCCCATAGTACCACTACAGCCCTCCTCTGCTTCACAGACACAGTAAACCATCTCAAAAATGAAGGCCTACAGGTGTTAACTCTTTTTTTGGATATGTCCAAAGCATTTGATACAGTCTCACACCAAATCCTGCTAAACAAACTAAACCAATATCGCCTATCAAATTCCACTCTTACCTGGTTCTAAATCTACTTAACTGACAGGTGCCAAGCTGTGAAATGGGAAAATTCTCTCTCTCCTCAGCTGCCCATAACTATAGGAGTCCCACAGGGTCCTATCTTAGGACCACTACTATTCACAGTCTTCACAAATAACCTCCATACCTCCACACAGCATGCATCTATCATTCAGTATGCAGATGACACTACCTTAATCTGTGCTGCACAAAACATTCCCACCCTCCTGCAAACAACTCAACTAGCATTCTCTGACATTGAAAAATACCTTACCAAAGCCCATCTTATCCTCAATCCAAAGAAAACTCAGCTTATGATTATAACCATTTCTAACAAAAACACTGATAACAGTCAATTCACTATCTACTCCACAAATGCTACTCCAATTACTCCAGTGGCACAGGCTAAGCTATTGGGAATAACCATAGACTCCTACCTAAAATTTGATAGTCATCTAAACTTAACTATTAAAAAAGTACATGCCAAACTGGGATCACTCTACTGTATCAAACTGTTTCTTACCAACAACACAAGATCAGCCATTGCTTGCTCCCAACTTCTATCCACCCTACGCATCTCCCATTCTGACTAATCTCAACAAAACTGAACTAAGCAAAATGGAAGCCTGTTATAACAGAATTGCCTGCTTTGCTGCAAATTACTCATATAAAACTCATCACTTTACTGCTTTGAGACAGCTCCACTGGCTTGAACTACCCAAACTCCTAACTTACAATCAGCTCTGCCTCTGTCATTCTATTACCTCCCCAATAAGTGTCCTGCCCTCAAAAACCTAGTACAACATCACTCAGCCAAAAGGCCTCTTAGATCATCAAGCAAAATACTACTAGATGTCACCAACAGCTACAATAGCTTTGGACATGCACTATATAGTAGTTCAGTGGCTAATAAATGGAACTCTGTCCTCACTAGCATTCAAAACACATCATCCAAAGCCTCCTTTAAAGACCTCATCAGGCAACATCTCAAGCAAAGTTGACAGTGCTATGATTGCTCTGCAGGCTAGTGAAAGTGGATAAGGTATACATACTAAATCTAGAGTACTTGATAATAGTTTTCAATCTTACTCACAAACACTGGCTAATCTA
Source organism: Protopterus annectens (assembly GCF_019279795.1). Classification (NCBI taxonomy): domain Eukaryota; kingdom Metazoa; phylum Chordata; order Ceratodontiformes; family Protopteridae; genus Protopterus; species Protopterus annectens. The sequence goes on along the minus strand of NC_056748.1, from coordinate 1,022,625,778 downwards.
CAATGTATGTATTGTACCTGTGTACTATGTATGTATTCTACCTATGTTCCAAATTTCAGCTGTACACCACAAATCTATTAATTACCTTTATTTTTAAATTCATATTTTTTTGTTTGTTCTCTCCACTGTAACTGTTGATGTGCTGCATACCACTGTAAAAACATGTCTTTTGTAATTTGTGTGTATACTGATCATGTCTAACTGAATGTATCTGTAATTTTTCTTTGTGGAGTTTTTCTCCCCTGGCCTCTGCTGAAAAAGGGCCTTTTCAGCTCAGTCAGACATCCCCGGTTAACAAATGTAAATAAAAATAAAAAAATAAAAATATCTATATCTATATATATCTATATATATATATATATATATATATATATAATATATATATATATATATATATATTTATATGTATGTATATACATATATATGTATATATGTGTGTGTGTATATATATATATATATATATATAATATATATATATATATATATATATATAATGTGTGTATATATGTATGTATCTATATATGTATATATATATATATATATATATGTATATATATATATATATATATATATATATATATATATATATATATATATATATATATATATATATATATATATATATATATATAGTCATACCTCAGCACCAATAGTCACAACCTCTTAGTGCAAGGGGATGTCATGTAAGTATTGCAGATATACATGTAGATGTTTGCTACTGTAACAGGGCTTGTCTTAACAGAAATGTTGTGTGGGAAGTCACATATGATATTGACATGTACACCATCAGTTACTGACAGACATCATAAGATCATCATAATACTGTACCACACAAATCACAGTAATGATCCTGTGGAATACAGCAGAGATATGACCAATAAATGTGGACAGTCTGACACATTCTGGTCAGTCCAGAGGTATACACAGCACCCCTTAGTGCAAGACATGTGGACCAAGCCTGACAAAGTGGATGTTTGCAGCCATGTAAATGGGGATATAATGAAAATACTGGAACAGATAAGCTCACACAGTTTATGCATTCACACACTCCTGTCTGTCCTAACACATAACCAGAGGAGCAGAGGTCACAAGCCCACATACTACCCACTAGTTAGTGACATACATCTGTACAGCATCCCACTGCTTTGTCAGATATACACAACAGTTATGGTGGCCTGGCAACCGTACATCTGACAAATATCTGGACATAATATCACACTGGGTAAATACACTGAGCTTCTAGACATGTCACAAAGCACTGTGCAAACTACAGGCAGACTGCCACAATACTGGCCTACTGGCCTACATTTCTTATGGAGGAATACACATGTACCTGCAAATACAGCAGGCTCTAAAGCCATGTAACAGCATGGAGTAACAGATACCTGTGTGAAAGAGTATACCCACAACCAGTCTGAACACAGCCACAGTCACATATGGTAAGCGTACTTAATATTATAGTGTATGGACTGTGTGAACAACACCATCCTCATTTGTGCCACTCACACACTAACCCTACATATACTGGGCTAATATACAGTGTATTCTGATGCCTGACTGTGGTATGGGACATGTGTCAGTCTGGCCGTACAAACATGCATGCAGATAGGGTACCATACACTGCAGCAGCATGCAACATCACATAGAACAGGACCAAAAACAGTGACATCTACCACAGTCTGTACACAGGCCAAGGTACATATTCACATTACACACTCTGTAGACAATCACCATAAGTATACAGACCTCACTACTGCACACACTACAACAAAATCTCCAGGTTTTGTCCTCAAATATAAGCCCTACTATACATAACATTTCTAGCAGTCTGATATTTCACTGGCTTATCAGGTATGATGTCAGTAAATAATGGTGTACTAAACATATGCACCTCTTACTGCATGACATATGTACAAAGGTGGACAGAGTTGTGGCAGGAGGCACTAACACAGGGCCAATATTGACATGTAGCTGTGATAAACCCATACATTTATTGGTGTAACAGGGTTTGTTGTGACATATGTCTACTGAGGGAGATGAATTCAGTAACTCACATGGCTGTCACCATGTACTGACTGCAATCCTCAGAGTATGCTACTGCATTTCTAAAAATAGGAAATGTGTGAGTAACACAGCACATGTAAAATTCCAAACACTGGCCAGTCTGCAGATAGCCCTACATGTGAGAGCTTCCCCAACCACATAGCACTGTTATGACAGATATTAAATCATGTAGAACAGCCATATCCACAAAAACCCTGTTAAACCAACATTACTCCAAATATAGAAGAGCAATACTTACATTTTGTCCTCATGTCTGGAACATCCCCCTTCTGTTTGGTGGCCTGTATCCACAGTGTATGTTGTAAGAGGTATATCCAACTACCCTCTTTGATGCTGTTTGTCAAACATCCACATGAAGTCCTGCTCACAGTGAATGAAAAGGGCCAGCACCCACATGAAGTGGTTAGTTTCCATGCAGTTGGCTATAGGAATGATACCACAGCTGTTCCACATTCAGTCAGCTAGTGGGGGACTGCAGTTCGTGCACAGGCCATCAGCTGATCATGAGCATCACTTACAAAATGCAAGCTGCTACCTAAGCAAAGCAGGTGTACTTTCCCACATCCACCAGAGAGGGAGTGAGAGAGACAGACAGAGACAAAGTAAGAAAGGAAGGGAGTAGGAGAGTAACAGCTAAGCATGTCTGTGTATGATCCATTGGTGGAGAGTGGTATCTGAGCATTATGATGGTTGCCTATATTGTGTACAAATCCATACTGTCACATGGTAATTGAACATGTCTGTACACATTTATGGCTGAGGATTGTCGACTAGAATTTCTACAATGTTTGGGAAATGTTGGCCTTGTAATGTTGACAATGGGACATGTAGCTCCTCAATATGATGATGTGGCAAAACCCACACTGCAATGGATGCTGTCATTACACACTCACCCAAACACCCACACATGACACTGATAATACAAACAAACACACACTTACCAGTACTGGGTTTTAAACCCCTTCCTGACTATGTATTGCTATTACATTTTTATGAAGTTATTGCACGCACCACAGAGCTTACATGTTGGAGAGCTGTCCAAAGGTATTTTTGAAGGTGAGTGACATCAGCAGCAGTGATAAAGGAGGGATAAGGGAAGTGTAGTACATGTGGCTGTCGACAAAAGCAGGTGTCAGGAAAGACACAACCACACTCTCTCACGGACTCACACATTATCACAGTTGGCAGGGTTAGGATTAGAACTCCTAACTAACTAGTTTGCTACACTACAGTATTACACCGGTATCACATGTGCCACAGAGCTTATCAGGCCGATATATGCTCAAAGGGTTTTTTCAAGGTGATTGTCATCAGAAGAAATGCTACAGTAGGGCAATGGGAGGTGTAGTGAGTGTAAATGGCTTCAAAATCATTAATCTCCACACACACACACACACACACACACACACACACACACACACACACACACACACACACATTTGCCAGTACTGACGTGCATGGGTTCATTGCTTCACAGGTGTGTAGTAGTTGACTGTGCCAGAAGGCTGTAAAGGCTAGGCAAAGGGTATACCTTGGCATCAGGCCACATGACAGTGGTCTCCAGTGTGGCTCAGGGGTGTAGTCCCTGGATTGGCTCACACAGGTGGGTATTGCATTCACCATCCACTCATCTGGGTTAGTGTAGTGGGTGGCCAGTGCTGTGCAATGCTTGCCATGTATGTGATCTGTATTCCATAACATGGACAGTTTCTGGGTTGTGCACATCCCACATGCATGTTCTGTGACATGTGGAAGTGTACTTGGGGTCTCTGGGGCATGTTGTGCAGACAGAGTGTTATCATCTGATGTGGCATTCCTGACCTCGTGTGGTGAGAATTGGCTATGGAACGGAGGTCATGGCTGCACCTACACTGACAGCATGATACAGGTATTCTTTGGAGTTAGTAGCATCTGCCCATACAGGGCTTGTGCATAAGGCATGGTATTCCTTTTGTCTGTTAAATTTGCAGACTCCACAGTTGTTGCAGGCGTCCAGTGGAGAACAATAGCAAAGGACCACTGTAAGCAATTATTTGCCTATTGTAGGGATGGAACAATGTGCCATGCCCTTTTACTTGCTGGATAACACATAATCAGGAGAATTTACACATTACAGTACATTCTGATGTCAGTGGCAGTGTTGTGAACAGGCATGTAGTCTACTGCAATCACATCATGGTTACTATCTGTGGGCAATATGCAGGGAACTACCAATATAGTGGTTGTTGCCTAGCCAAGTGTGTGTTGTGTATGAGACATGGGTGGAGCGTGTTCTCTGGGTAATACAAAGGTTGCCTATATTGTTCACTGATCCATAATGTCACATGTAGGGCTATGGATTGTCTACACCAGACTATCTGCTGTTTGACATCCTTGTAAGGTGGACATTGTGACATATAGTAGGTCCTCAATATAAGAATTTAGCAAAACCCACCCCACAATGAATCCTGTCATTACACAATCACAGCAACCTCCACACAGGATACTGATGGCAAACATACACAAACACACACTTGCCAGTACTGAGATTCAAACCCCTATCTAGCTATGTATTGCTACTACAGTGTACCACATTTATCACATGTGCCACATAGCTTATTGGATGGATGTTGTCCCAAGGTTCTTTTAAGGTGAGGAACATCACCAGTCCTTGTAAATACTGGCATTGAGTGATGTAGTGGTTGAGAGATCCCAAAAATAATTTCACCCTAATCACACATTTACATTTGCCAGGGGTAAGGTTCAAACCTCTATCTAACAACCTTTACAGACCTTTATGTTACACATTCACAACAAGCAGCACTGACCTGACATGGTATAGGCTTTGCAACAGATACTTGTAAGGTGGGTGATATCTGCAGGAGGACTGCTAATGTCAGGGTCTGAGTTGTGTACAGGCTGTAAATAGGGTAAAAACTTTGTGGTACACACACAAACACTTGCCAAAGATGGGATTCAAACCCATAGCTGTATAATTATTGTTACTACATTGTTCCATATTTATGGCATGCACCACAGATTTTATAGGGCTAGCCCTTCTCCAAAGGTATATTTCAAGGTAGATGACATCAGCAGCCTTGCTAAAGTAGGGCAAAGGAAGGTGTATTGACTGTGAATGGCCTCAAAAGCATTACTCTCTCTACACACACACACACACACACACACACACACACACACACACACACACACAGACAGAGTTTCCCAGTTGCCATGTCTGGGATTAGAACTCCTACCTAAGTAGTACATCACACTATAGCATTATGCAGTTATAGCATGTGCCATGGAGCTTATAGGGCTAGCCCTTCTCCAAAGTTGTTTTTCAAGGTAAAATAGGGCAATGGAAGGTGTAGTGACTGTGAATGGCCTCAAAAGAATTGATCCCTACACACATAAATACACACACAAACACACACACACACACAGAGTTTCACAGCTGCCATGTCTGGGATTGAAACTCCTACCTAACTAGTACATCACACTTTAGCATTACGCAGTTATTGCATGCGCCACAGTGCTAACAGGGATGATCCTTGTCCAAAGGGGTATTTCAAGGTGACTGACATCAGCAGGCTAGCTAAACTAGGGCAATGGGGAGTGCAGTGTGTGTGAATGAGCCATAAACCATTCCTCTGGAAACACACACACAACACTCGGTCACACACAACTTTACATTTGACAGGACTGTGTATACAACTGCTAGATGAATAATGGCTTGTACTGTCATGTTACACAGTTATCACAAACACCACAGACACTGTAGTGCTGAGGGCTACCAGAAGCAAATGTCTACAGTGATAGACATTGGCACATCATGTGATATTGGCCAATTAGATGTGTGGTGGATGGTACAAGCCTCATGATGGGAAGCTCTTTGTCACTGTCTGTCTCTCTCTTCCCCACATCTCTGTTTGTGTATGCTTGACCTATTATAGTGTGTTGTGCTTGGATATATGTGTGTATTCCTAACTGATGTGTGCGCAAAGCATGGCTGGTGTGCAATCTGGAGTGTGTGCATAGACATCTGCGACTGATAGATATGTATAGTCCACTGTTGCTGCCCGACATGGCTTCATTTCTCTAAGTGTGGGAGCATGCCCAGTATGACCCTTCTGTATTTTGTTGTCAGACATGGGCTTCATTTCTTTAAGTGTGGGAGCATTCCTAGTATGATCTTCTGTACTGAATGCATGACTCCATTCCAGGTAGGTTGTACTCCAGTGCAGGCATTTGTGTTCTACACCTACATCTAGCAACCTGTTTCTGCAGGATATCTGTAGATAGGTTAACAATATGGGGTCACAATGGGCAAAGGATAGTGGAATACTGTAACTAATTGTGTCTATGCTGCTTCTGCTACATGGTTTTGGTGTTAGCAGAGATATTCAGACATATGTACTGTTTTTACACTGTGATGTATTATGTCATCAACTACTGACAGATATATGTATTGCTTGCAGTAATTTCCTGGGGAATACAAGATGAATGAAGCTGTGTTCAGTATTGTGGTTTGCAGCCTACATATTCTTGCACCATCATGCCATTCTGGAGGGGGAGCTGCAGAAACTTGCTGATGGGTTTGTGCAAATGGTCCAGCACCTTGGTACTGCAGTGGCAGAGGATCCCATGCTTGTACATCTATTGACGTGACAGAATGGCCATATCCTGCTGTGGCCATACCTCTCAGCTGTACAAATTCACACAGGTTACCCAGAGACAGGGCTCATATATCTGGTCATTACCCCTTCACACTGTGGTTTACGAGCAGGTTTGTAGCCACCCATTCCTGCGTTTGAAGGCAGGGATAGTATGGGTACACATCACACTTTCAGACTTCACACACTCCATGGTGTCCATGCTTCTACTCCCCCCCTCTGTTATTATATCCTGTTCCTAACATTATGCAAGCAATATCTGATAAGTATCCCTATAGTTCTCACTTCATCCCAGCAGTATTTAGGGGTTGGTCCACAGTTCATGCAGTAGGAAATGGTGGACATGATAATGGGATTTGTCAACATGGCCTTGCATTTGTGTTCTGTGGACTGTGTTATGTCATTATTTGGGACTCCATAATATAACATACATTGTCAGTATGGGTGAGACATAGGCCTTTGATAGAGGACTGTAGGGTATTTGGTAGTGATGCAGGCCATCTGTTGCAGGCCAGTGCATTCTGTCACTCCTACAGTCCCAGGCTGCAAGCCACTATATTCCCCTGGGGTGACAGGGTGGGTGTGCAAGGTGTTAATGGAAATAGTTTCTGTCCTTATTAATCCATTGGTGTGGATGCTGGCAGGGTGCTGCTTACAGCTAGGGACACACCTGCATGGGACACCTCTTCAGCATGCTGCATTCTATGGTTATTCCCATACAGATGTGGGGATCATATTGTACTCATTCCCAACAGCAGGGATATGACCTGTGAGGTACCTGTGGCTGATGGTGGGGTGACCTGAGTGCATGTGTGCTATGGAAGCTACTTGCAGCTGACTCACAGATATATGTGGGGCATTCCCCTTATGTTGGCTTGTGCGGAGACATCAGCAGTTTCTAAGTACTTCATAACTGTGTCTTTTGTGGTCTGCCAGTGTTTGGCCAGACTACATCAGTATTCCATACTACACAGACAACGTATGTGCTGCTAACCTGTATGTACAATTCCAAAGGTGTGTCCATTTGACAGTAACATTTTATACACTCTCTGTCTAGCGTACTTCCACCTGTGTACTGTGTGTATGTCTGGGCCCACATTCATGCCATGTCCATCCTTCAGATGGTGACAGATATTGCATCCGAACAATTAGTATAGATTACTGCTGGATTGGGTCCTGCTGGGATGGATTGTGTTTGGCACTGCAGTTGTTAGAACTTGGTCCTGTCATCTACAGTATTGGTCATTGGCCAATGGGACACAACCTTCCATGCCTACATGCTGACCACTTTCACACAATATACAACACACAACAACCTAATACACAGCACCCTGCCAGCATCCACACAAACACGTGCAACAATCTATCCTGCTAATTTGGCCAGCTCAGGTACTATGTGCTCCACTGTTACTATACCCACATGTACATGTTACTACATTTCTACATAGGATTGTGGGGGGGGGGCACACCTGACAACTGTAAACACTTGCTATGACCATACTGGTATTTCAGGTACTCTGTTGGCTTCCATTTAATTCTGTATTCTGACCTATCACACAGACTAGAGACATATCAGTGTAGTACAGATCTTAGATTTTATTTCTTACCCTTCAGAACTAACATCCCACTGCCTGACCTGTTGTAGTCTGTCTGTGTAGGACTGAATTGGGGCTGTTCTCCATTGCTATCAATCAAAGGCCTTAGCACAGCCTTTCTTTGTGGTCATCTACAACTGGCCTGCTGGCTGAGACTGTTGTTGGGTATGTGAGCCTCACTGACATGCATGTGTGTGTCCTATGGACACACATTTGGCCCACCACATGTCCTGCAGTGGGATTTGTCACCTTGTCTAGTACTGCCTACTATGTTGACACCAGTATTTGTTATGCATTTCATGCTGCCCGTATAGGTATCTACTATCTGCTGCCATCCGATTCAGCCACCTGATGCCCTTGCATGCTCACATCTGTACCATAGATACAAGTAGCAGAACATACTACTCCATTCAGCAATTGATGGTGAGAGTGACTTACCTTGTGGCTGTGCCATTATTGAGGATGGTGCTGGAGGAAGACTATGTCGGATGCACATAGTACACTCCCTATACATGGTTAATCACAGGTAGTGTCATGTTTGGCATCCCTTTTACTGTATGTGCGAGTCAGAGAGAGGTGTCATTCCCTGGGTTCCTACCATGTCAGCGTATGTGCTATGCATTGCCTCTTTGCCAAAGCCTGGGCATACTGGGCATGCCTCCTTCTGCCTACAGGGGCAGGTTCAGGTTGTTCCTCTGAGTCGCTCTTTACTTGTGCTGGCCTTGGCAATAGTGGGGGGCTGTGTGGCCCTGCCCCATGCTGTTCCTGCTGCAGTTGCTTCCGCAGGATCATATTGTGTAACATGGCACATACAATGACAATCTGGGTACACGTAGCTGGAGAGCACTGGAAGGCTCCACCAGATATGTCCAGGCACTGAAACCATGACTTGAGCATCCCAAACACATGCTCTGTTATGATTCTGGTGTGTGTGTGTGTGTGTGCCTGTTCAGGTGTGTGTGCCTTTCTGATGGGTGACATCAGCCTCGGCTGCAGTGTGTAACCATTATCCCTCACTAGGTGTCCATATGGGATGTCCTAATTAGCAAATCTCTGGTACAGCTGCATCATATTCCAGATGTGGAAGTTGTGATAGTTTCCAGGGCTGCCAGCACACACATTCATTATAATGCCCTAGGCATCAGACACAACCTGGCAGTTGATGGAGGGGAAGCCCTTGTGGTTTATGTAGACCCTACCCCGCTCACCAGGTGGTGCATTGATGTGTATGTGCGTGCAGTCTATAGCACCCACTACCTCAGGGTATTCTGCTATTTGGTGGAAGAGATGCATATTGCTGGTCGACACCTCACAGGTGTTGTGGAAATATATGTGCTCACCAGCATGTGCTGACATGGTATCCAGGAACTGGTGGAGTACCCTGGATGCTGATGCCTGTGAGATCCCTATGATATCCCCAGTTGGCATTTGAAAGGTACGTGTGGCTAGTATTCTTAAGCCTACATATACCTTGGTATCCACTGGGATGGGTTTCCCTCTGTTGGTTCTGTGTGTGAGGCGTGACCAGCACAGCTCAACAATTTGCTGTAGGAAGTCCCTGTCCACCCTATAGCGCTCCACTATCTCCAGCTCATGTAGCCCCTGGTAAGTTATCCTGGGTCTGTACACTCTTCTTGTCCTCACTGTGGGTTGGCCACCAGCATTGCCATCCTCACCAACCCTCAGCCTCTTCCACATGTTGATTTATGAGAGCGAAAGCAGCCCCTATCATTGTATTGCTTTTGTTAGGTAAAATTTCCCTATTTGTGTAAACCGGTGGTGTAGAGTTTGTGGGAAAAACCAGAGGGTAAGGTGTTTGCATAGTTTATAGTAGTGTGCTGGGCTGGGCTGTGCTGCTGGCTGTGTAATTGGCTGGTTCTGATACATTTCACCTGCCAGCTATGCTAGTTCTCCTTGATTACCTTCCCGTTGCCTTCCTGTTTAAGCTCCGAGGCCCGTCGTGAAACTCCAGTGCTCAGATGTGAACGAAGCTGCTATTTCCTGTTTTTGTTTTTGGTTTAAAACCCAGTGCACGGCACACACACACTGGTTTAGGCAATGTAAAGACTGCTAGGCAGCTTCAGACACACACCCTTCCTTAGTTGTGCCTAGTTAAGGGCAAACACAGGCCACAGAGCTCCAATAAGCTTACAGCAAGCATGACACACCCCCTTATAAAGTCATCTAGCTCTTAGGCTTACACTGTAGTCTTACTGCACCTACACGGTTGGGTGCAAGCTAGCACTGAGGAGAAATCTGTGATTCAGTATCATTGCCCTCATTTGCATAGGATTGATTGTTAATGCATGGTTACAAAACCGACACTCAGCCTTCCCCATTAGCAACCACTATTCCATGCTCTTGTTGTGTTATGCATGCCATTGACTATTATGGCAAAATTATGATTTTGGTTTAAAAGCTTATTTCCAGCTTTTTTAATTATTTTCGGGCTGATCCCATTTGCGCATTGCTGCCCTGCGCTTAAACGGCTGAAATCGGCCAACAAAAAAAAGTACACTTTTATAATTTTGAAATTATTTTTCATGCCTATGGCCATATATTTGGCCTTTGGCATGCCTAACCCTTCTAATACATGCATTTGTATGAGCTGTCATGCCTCCATTTTTATAGTTTGCAGAAACATTTCTGCAGTCTACACTATTCCTGCACGGATGCCTGTCTGCTTCCTGGATTGCTAATTCACCTAATTTGCACGGTTTTCACCAGTAAATTAGGTAATTAGCATACAGGGGCTGTGTCCATGCAGGAATAGTGCAGGAGCGCTCATGCATGTCCTGGGAGCTTATTCCTGTCTCACACGGTAGCCATATTGCCTGCAGCAGCTCTTGCACTATCCCTGCATGCCGTGCAAACCTTGCTGAATCCTGGGGTCTGTGTGCATTCGCACACATGTATATATGCACATGTGTGCTCTAATTGTAAAGCAGTCAGGTACAGCTCAGTTTGGTGCACAGATTGAATTTATTTATATATTTATTAGTCAGTGACGCTTATTTAATAAGTAGGTGGACTGGACCACAAAAGGCCTTTTTGTCATCATAACCTAGTTGCAGAATTAAAGCAAAGTATAACAAACATTTTGTTTATTTATGTTGACTGGATTAGCACTGCTGGTCAATGACCATTTTCTGAAACCTGGCAAACTGAATCTCAGTGTACAGTAATTCAAGGCAATAAATAAGTAAAACCAGGTGCAGACAAACAAAGTTATACATAGGAGTGTAATGGTTATACAATTCTGAATCTTTGTAATGTAGATATAAAGAGGCAATTACAATAACAATAATTGTTAATAACTAAAAATTGAGTTGAGACACAATTGAAGAGGTAGGTAACTAAAACAAATACTTATGAATGTAGGTTATGACAGGCAAACAGTGGTTTTATAGCGAAAAAGGTTATGACTGAGATGCAAAGAGTTAGGTAACCAAGAAGAAAAAATATTAACATATACAGGTTATGAGGTTCATTGTGTGGTTTACAGTGGATATGGTATAAGGAGAAATATAAATATTAAGGAGAACACTAGATGAGACAGGATAGGACAGAGGTTCTAATTGTCATCCAGTCATATTTATTCAATGTAAAAATGTCTATGCCTAATAGATGTAATATGCATAGGAAAATTTGCGCGGTTTTGCATGCCGGGCAGCGCTGGTTAGCTCGGGTAAAACTATTCCCGGTTCCACAAAGTCTACTATTCAATTTTTCCCTTAGAACTAGACAAACGTTCAACTTAAGCACTCAAATCATTCACTTCTCATCCCGGCACTTGCAAAAAACTCATAGCAAGCACTAATAAACCTTAGCACTAGACCACCTACACTGTAGAGAAGGACAAGGCTCTCTATTCGACCTTTCCAGCCAGTCAGTAAAACAGTTCACTGTACCTATCCAGGCATGTCCAAAGGGCAGTTTCTGGTGTTCTCTCCAGTCCAACTGATGAATCTGGGCATTTTAAGGCAATGTTACAATTGCCTCATCTACACAGGCAGCCCTCTTCTCCTTCCACCAAACACTAATACATGCGAGAGATGCAATTATACAGCCAAACTGGAGGCTAAGCTCTCTCAACACAAGACTGGACCAGGCAGTCAAGAAGAGAAGGGAATTACTTGCATCACACCACCAGTCTCACATAGACCTATGAAACCAGCACCAGCAAAAAACACACATAAATACACGAAAACATACTCAGAGGCTCTAAATAAAAATCTGCAAAAGCAACAGAGACCTCCAAAGCAGACATCCAAGCAACCTTCACCCCCCAACATAAACCATGAAACACATACTTCGCAAAACAAGTGTGTCACGCAATCACACCCCCTTAAGGCAAAATAACATACCCAACACACTAGTAATAGGTGACTCTATAGTCAGGCACATGACGTCCCATTCACTAGGCTGAACAAGGAGAAGGTTACTGTTAGCTGCCTGTCGGGTGCCAGGATCCGCTACGTAACACAAGCACTCAGGTCACTTCAGAACAAGTACAAATATGACTCTGTCATTGTCCATGTTGGTGTAAATGACCTGAGCCATACCTCCCTGGACTACAAGAAAACAGACATGGAGGAGCTCTCTGATCATGTAGCCCAGGCTGGTATGACCCTGACCCTGAGTAGCATCCTGCCCTCACCAAGAATGATACCACAGTATAGAGAAAAAATTATCAATTTTAACAACTGGCTAAGCTTCTGGTGTCCTTCAAAGGGGATCCAGTGTCTGTCATCCTGGGATGACATGCTCGACAAGCCACACTGCTTCGCTAGAGATGGCTTGTACCTGTTACCCTTAGGCTTTTGAATATTGGCCAAGGCTCTTGCCACCCCCATAGTGCCTTTTTTAGGCAAGGCTCAAAAGACAAACCTACCACCGTAAATAGCACAAGTAACAAAAAACTGAGGGTAATGCTACTCAGTGCCAGAAGTCTAAACCTCAAAATGTACGCACTCGAGGCACTCCTCAGTATGGAGAAAATCAATATATGTGCAGTAACAGAAACCTGGTTTAAGGCTCCAGAGAGTACCCCAGCACTACCAGGCTACAGCTCATACCATACATTTCGGCCACAAAACACGGACCGAAATACAAAAGGCGGGGGAGTATCCATATTCATCAAGGATACCCACACCTGCAGGTTAGTGGCACAGCACGATGCTTCAGAGATCATCCACGTGCAACTAACAACGGGCAAAACTGCTATTCAAATTATAGCTTGCTACAGATCACCCACCATGTCCCAGGACTCCCACTCTGCATTCCTGGAAACACTGGGAAACATAAAGGTCCTAACAAACAACCTGATATTGGGTGATTTCAATTACCCAAACATTAACTGGGAGAACTACTCAAGTACAAACTCCTTTATCCAACATTTCCTAGAATTTATAAACTCAAATGCCCTGGATCAACTGGTCAACACCCCCACCAGAGGTGACAACATATTGGACCTGGTCATCACCAACATGGGTGACCGGTGTTCCACACCAGAGGTCAACCCCTCTCTGGTTAGATCTGACCATAAACTAATCACTCTGGATACCCACATTCTGCCACTACCCCTGGTGAAAGAAACCACCATGAAAAACTTTTCAAGAGCAAACTTCATGTTACTTAAGACTAAGGTGGGAAGTTTCAAAGCCCTCATGCTAAAGGATAATGCTGTCCAAGCTGCAAAATCCTTTACTAATGCACTCTACGGGCACCTACAAGAATGTATGGATTGTGCTATCCCAAAGAAAACCAAGACTCACTCCTCCAAGGAAAGGAAATCAGTCTGGTGGACCCCTGCCATAAATAAGCTATACAACAGAAGGAAGAAACTAGTACAGAAAAGAGTAAAATCCCAAGAAGTGAGTTATCCCTGATCAGTATCAGCAAGAAACTATATTAGGTTCATACTAGGCTATCTGCCCGAGGGCATTTACAAGCCTAGCCCATAGTTTTGTGGCTTACGCCACCCCTTTAGTATGGGGAACTATACCCATTATTTTGCTGTGCCTCTGTTGAGCAGTGACACTGAGGTAATCCCTGGGGTATATCTGCGATCTCCCATCCATTGGTCAAGATTTCTCTTGAACAAGGCCAGCGAGGTGCTCTGCCTCACATATACCGGGATTTTATTCCACAGCATAGGGAGTCTTTGGGTGATGAATCTATCCCTCCAGCACATCCTATTAATAGCCGTGTCGAGGTTTAAGTCCACGCCCTTGTGGCTCTGACGGATCTAGATTTTTTGAGGTGAAGCATATTCATCAAATCTGGGTTTGACATGGCCTTGTATGTTAGGCAAAGGTCACCTCTGAGCAAGCGTGCGACTGAATAGAGCTGGAGTTCTTTCAGTCGGGCAGCATAGGACAGATGTTTGAGACCCTTTATCCTTTTGGTGAGGAACTTTTGTGGCCTCTCCAGCTGCTGCAAGTGTCGGGTCAGATACATTCCGAATGGGGCATTGTACTCAATCATTGGTCTGATGAGTGATGAGTATAGGGAGACTATGACCTCCCTTGATCTAGATGAAAATCCCTTCATGATAAGGTGATGATATTCCCTCATAAAATCATCCAAGGCTAGCTTTGAAAGAAAATTTGCCATGGACTCCAAAGATAACCACAAGACATTCTTTAGCTATGTCAAGAATCTAAATGGCAATTCTCAGATCTGCTCAGAGTTAGTGCAGAATGGCACAAAATACGCTGAACCAACCAATATAGCCAACATCCTGGCAGACAGGTTTGGTGCAAACTTCACCCCCCTCTCACCCCCAAAAGGGCCCATAACTATACCAGAAGAATGTAGTGCCCCTGAAATCACAGACACTCAGGTTAAAACAGCCCTCTTCAAAGCCAAAAACATAGCATCAGTGGGACCGGATGGTGTCCCAGGCTGCGTCCTACATGAGCTCAAAGATGAACTAACCCCTCACCTAAACACACTGTTTAAACTCAGCCTCTCTACAGGCTATGTGCCCACAGAGTGGCACACAGCAACGGTTATTCCTCTCCACAAAGGCGGAGCCATAACGGACCCCGGGAACTATCGCCTTATAAGGCTGACTAGCTTGGTCTGCAAAGCTATGGAGTGCATCATCATGGATCTCATTAACAGAGACATTGGGAACCTCCAAACACTGGACCCTACCCATTTCAGCTTTGTTAAGGGCAGATCATGCCTCCTATACCTGGTGGACTTCTTTGAGACAGTTACCAAGGCTATAGACAAGGGAAAGGTTGTCCACACAGCCTACCTAGACCTTGCAAAGGTGTTCAGCACCATTCCCCACTCAGGTATTATAGACAAGCTCACCAGCCTGAACATAAACCCCTACGTCATGAGATGGGTTGCCAACTGGCTCACAGACAGAACCCACATAGTAAGAGTTGCGGGAGCTAGGTTTAACTCTAAACCGGTTACAAGTGGCATTCTCCAGAGCTCAGTCCAAGGACCCCTCCTGTTCGGCATATATTTCTCAGAGGTACAGGCATCACTCATCAGACCCATCATAGAGTACAATCCCCCATTTGGGATGTACCTTACAAGACACCTGCAACAACTGGAAAGACCACAGAAGTACCTCACCAAGAGGATCACTGGCCTCAAGCAGATGCCCTATGCAGCTCGACTGAAGAAACTCCAGCTGTACTCGGTTGCATACCGCCTACTCAGAGGTGATCTCTGCCTGACATACAAGGCCATGTCCAACCCAGAATTGATGGACATGCTCCACCTAAAGAAAACCATATCCCCTCGAGCCACACACTCCAGGGATCTAAATCTCACCACAACAATAAATAGGATGTGCTGGAGGGATAGATTCCTGTCCCAGAGACTTCCCATGATCTGGAACAAGATTCCAGTCTACATTAGGCAGAGCACCTCGCTAACCCTCTTCAAGAGAAACCTTGATGAGTGGATGGGAAACAGAAAGTTTACCCCAGGGGATCACTTCAATGGCTTTGCTGGACAGAGGCACAGGGAACTAATCTAAGGGGGTGGCGAAAGCCAACACATTTCGGCTAGGCTTATAAATGCCTTCAGGCAGATAGCCTAGTACCTACCTATGAACCTAAGACAATTTTCTGGGATAGTTAACTATTGTTAGAGTTCCTTTTTGAAAATATGTCAGCTTGTGGTTGCCCTTAAATCTGAAGTCAGCATATTATAATCCTGTCAGTGTTGTGGTAGGCTCTTGGTGCTCTGTCTCGACTTTTAGTCAAAGTTGAGCTTTTATGCAAGAGACAGTTGTTGGAAGATATAAATGTCCAGTCTGTGGTGCACCAGTAAGCAGAGAGTTGAGTGTGGAGCAGTTTGCTTTGTGAAGTAATTTGTGTGAATGTGAGATCTATACACTTGATTTTATTGTCAAATATCATCAATTTTTATATTGAGAACTTTAGAGTAGAACATATAAGATGAGGGTTAATCTATACATATTTTGAAGTAGGTAGTAGAAAGCTTAGATAAAATATATTTTATATTTCATATAGCATCAGTTCTATAGAAAGGTTTCAACAATGCTCTGGCTAATGTTGGTTTAGTTTTTGATAAGTATGTCTTAATCCTACAAAAAGCATTCAATTCCTTGATATTATCTTTTATGTTTTTGCTGTGGTTATCAAAAGTAAGCTTAATATGATAACAATAATGTTATATGACAGAATAATGTAAAATTAAACAAAAAAATGAGATACAGTAAAGCAGAGGTATTAGCTGTATACACATTTTTTGCATAGCAGTATAGATAAAAATCCTTCTGTTATGTACGGTGGGTATGCTACAGGGAGTGTTGTCCTGCACATGTAAAAAAAAAGACTAAGTTTAGCCTACAGGTCACATGCCTCTATATTCTGCTGCCTGCTTTAAGTGCACTTTATGCTGCTTAGTTAAGGTGACATGGGCTAGGAGTTGTCAAATGGGGGTCGGGAACAAGTTCCAAATAGATGGGCTAAAGTGCAAAAAAGCTCTGCTATTGCAGACAAGTGAATGAAGTAGAATGGATAGTGACATGGGAGAGACCTGGAGTATTACTTGATAGAAACGAGTCAATATAAAGCCTTGTTTTGGACAGTGGATGAACAGAACAAGTTCAAATCTTTCAGTACAGACTTTCTGTTCATCATAATTATGATAGTTATTAACAAAGTTAAGTAGTTAGGCAAAGACATCATGTTCCATACTATTCTAAAACAAATACTATCCTTAATGGAAATTACAAGAAGTCTACATTAACTGTGAAGGTTTCTTGGACTGCATATCCTGGATATCACTTTTCATTCTTTCTTTCTCAGCATTTGCTTGTTGTGGTGGATTCTGCATAGCTTTACTGCACTTATTATAGCCTATCTGAGTAGCAAACGTAAGGTGCAGTCCTTTCCCTCTGTCCTCCTTTTATGGAATGCCTGACTCAAGGGTTAGCAGGAATTTGTAATTTAAGTGCATCCAAGCATCATCTACATTAGCTAAGGTGAGAGAATAACTGGCCCTGAGTTTGTTGACAACAGCAGGTTCAAGCACACCAAAACTTAACTATGCACATTGTCACCAAGAAGGTGTTTGGGAGAAAGTGGTGGACCTTTTCCAGAGAATTTCTGCAAACTGTAAAAGGTTGAGAAGGGTCACTGAAAGCATCAGTCATTATTGTACCTATCCATATGTACATGAGTGGTGATGGCTCAGTCCAAGACACCTACCTGTCCATATGTACATGAGTGGTGATAGCTCAGTCCAAGACACCTACCTGTCCATATTTACATGAGTGGTGATAGCTCAGTCCAAGACACCTACCTGTCCATATTTACATGAGTGGTGATAGCTCAGTCCAAGACACCTACCTGTCCATATGTACATGAGTGGTGTTAGCTCAGTCCAAGACACCTACCTGTCCATATGTACATGAGTGGTGATAGCTCAGTCCAAGACACCTACCTGTCCATATGTACATGAGTGGTAATAGCTCAGTCCAAGACACCTACCTGTCCATATGTACATGAGTGGTGATAGCTCAGTCCAAGATACTACCTTGGAATTTATTTTGCAGGAAATGCATTCATGAAATGGAATTAATCAAAGTGCAGAACTGAATTCATTCTATGTACCTAGATCTCATCCTGCTTCATAGTGAAATCAGCAGTGAGTACAACAGAACTGGTAATTTTGTTTTGTGTAAAACTGAGAGAAAGTGTCAGACCCTGACATATCTACTGTATTTTCCCAAGATTTAGGACAAAATTATTTGCAACTCCTACTGACTTTTATTGTTTTTTGTTCTTCATTGTTACTACATTTTCAGATGATCATTCACTTCCTGGAAAAATGGCTTAACATTTAGATGGCATTGAAAATTAAATATTTCAGAAAAAAAACTGAAACTGATATTCTGAGTAAGATAAACATAAGTACAACCTAAACGGATATATTCATATTCTTGTATATGTATGCCTTATTGTAAAGAGCAGCTTAAGCACTGGAAAAGGAAGTGCTTGTTTTTTAAGTTGATGTCACCACACATATTCACAACTGGTTCATGAACAGAGTTTACATGTGAAAGTGTGCATGTCCCTAAGCATTTCTTGTAAGCTAAAATAATAGCCTTTAAAAATTGCAATGATTCTATGAAAAGAATGCAAACAGAATTCTTTGCATAGCATCTTGCTTTTCTTTAGCAGAACAAGATAAGTAATTAATTCCATGAATTGTATATATCATGCCATAGCCTCTTTTTAGCCCTTTTCTGGGTGTTGAAGTATTGCTTAATGTGACAAGTGGCTCCCAACTACATATCCTTAGGTACAGGAAGTGGTTTGTTTCAAGACAGGCCTGTGTGAAGAGAAGTTACAAACTTTCCGCCATATGTCTTCATATATATATGTATATATATATATATATATATATATATATATATATATATATATATATATATATATATGGGTATGTAAATATAGGTCTACTTCAAATGAGTGAACACTAATTTGAACAAAACCCATATAATCGAGACCAAGTAACTGAAATCCCAAAAGAACGAAACCTTACAAGAACGAAACACAAAATCATGACAACAGTTACTGACCCTTTCCACAAGGTAGTGTGATCTTGGAGTTGGTATATTTAAGTTACAGGGATGTGGGGGGTGCAGGGGTGCTTGCCCCCCCTGCAAAAACGATGTATGTAATTTTTGTACGGTTTCTTTAAGGTAGTGTAGACTTATGGGAAGAGTTAGTAGTAGGGTGGTGGTTTAGAAGTGTTTGGCCATTTTTTTTATTTTATTTTTTTTATGGATGGTGTGCTTTATTTGGTAAGTTTTCATGATTTTGTGATTCGTTCTTGTAAGGTTTCGTTACTTTGGGATTTCGGTTACTTGGTCTCAATTATATGGGTTTTGTTCAAATGAGCATTTGTTTATTTGAAATAGACCCGTGTGTGTGTGTCTCGAAGGAGAAGAGGAGGGGGAAGGCATGCCCGAAGGCAGGAAGGGAGGAGGAAGGTTAGGAGTGTAGTAGTGAGGATAGGAACTTTAAATGTTGGCAGTATGACTGGTATAGGGAGAGAGCTAGCTGATATGATGGAGAGAAGGAAGGTTGATGTATTGTGTGTGCAAGAGACCAGATGGAAGGGAAGTAAGGCCAGGTGTATAGGAGGTGGGTTCAAATTGTTCTATCATGGTGTGGATGGCAGGAGAAATGGGGTAGGGGTTATCCTAAAGGAACAGTATGCCAAGAGTGTTTTGGAGATGAAGAGAGTGTCTGATAGAGTGATGTTTATGAACCTTGAAATTGATGGTGTAATGATGAATGTTTTTAGTGTATATGCTCCACAAGTTGGGTTTGCGATGGATGAGAAAGAAACATTTTAGAGTGAGTTGGATGAAGTTGTGGTGAGCGTACCCATGGGTGAGAGACTAGTGATTGGAGCGGACCTCAATGGGCATGTTGGTGAAGTGAACAGAGGGGATGAGGAAGTGATGGGTGGGTATGGTGTTAAGGAGAGGAATGCAGAAGGTCAGATGATTGTGGATTTTGTGAAAAGGATGGACATGGCTGTGGTGAATACGTATTTTAAGAAGAGGGAGGAGCATAGGGTGACATACAAGAGTGGAGGAAGATGCACTCAGGTGGATTATATCCTATGTAGGAGGGCCAGTTTGAAGGAGAGTGGTGACTGTAAAGTGATGACAGGGGAAAGTGTAGTTAAGCAGCATAGAATGGTGGTCTGTAGGGTGACGTTGGTGATTAAGAAGAAGAAGAGGAGTGTGAAAGCAGTGCCAAGGATTAAATGGTGGAAGTTAAAAAAGGGTGATTGTGAGGTGGAGTTCAGGGAAGAGTTAAGACAGGCACTGGGAGGCAGTGAAGAGTTACCGAATAGCTGGGTAACTGCAGCAGAGCTAGTAAGGGAGACTGCTAGAAAGGTGCTTGGTGTGACATCTGGACAGAGGAAGGAGGACAAGGAGACCTAGTGGTGGAATGAGGAAGTACAGGAGAGTATACAGAGGAAGAGGCTGGCGAAGAAGAAGTGGGATTGTCAAAGAGATGAAGAAAGTAGACATGAGTATAAGGGGATGAGACGCATGGCAAAGAGAGAGGTGGCGAAGGCTAAGGATAAGGCATATGGAGAGTTGTATGAGAGATTGGACACTAAAGAGGGAGAAAAGGACCTGCACCAATTGGCTAGACAGATGGATAGAGCTGGGAAAGATGTGCAGCAGGTAAAAGTGATAAAGGACAGTGAGGGAAATGTACTCACAAGTGAGGAGAGTATGTTTAGTAGATGGAAAGAGTACTTTGAAGGGCTGATGAATGAAGAGAATGAGAGAGAGAGAAGGTTGGATGATGTGGGGATAATGAATCAGGAAGTAAAACAGATTAGCAAGGAGGAGGTAATGACAGCTATGAAGAGGATAAAGAATGGAAAGGCTGTTGGCCCAGATGACATGCCAGTGGAAGCATGGAGGTGCTTAGGTGAAATGGCAGTGGAATTTTTAACCAGATTGTTTAATGAAATTTTGGAAAGTCAGGGGATGCCTGGGGAGTGGAGAAAAAGTGTTTTGGTACCTATCTTTAAGAATAAGGGTGATGTGCAGAGCTGCAGTAACTACAGAGGGATAAAATTGATCAGTCATAGCTTGAAGTTATGGGAAAGAGTAGTGGAAGCTAGGTTAGGAAGGGAGGTGATGATTAGTGATCAGTAGTATGGTTTCATGCCAGGAAAAAGCACTACAGATGCAATATTTGCTCTGAGAGTGTTGTTGGAGAAATACAGAGAAAGGTCAGGAGGAGTTGCATTGTGTCTTTGTGGACTTAGAGAAAGCATATGACAGGGTGCCTAGAGAGGAGTTGTGGTATTGTATAAGGAAGTCAGGAGTGGCAGAGAAGTATGTAAAAGTGGTACAGGATATGTACGAGGGTAGTGTGACATTGGTGAGGACTGCAGTGGGAGTGACAGATACGTTTAAGGTGGAGGTGGGATTACATCAAGGATCAGCTCTGAGCCCTTTCTTATTTGCAGTGGTGATGGACAGGTTGACAGATGAGATCAGACATGAGGCCCTGTGGACTATGATGTTTGCAGATGACATTGTGATATGTAGTGAGAGTAGGGACCAGGTTGAGGAGACCATGGAGAGGTGGAGATATGCTTTAGAGAGGAGAGGAATGAAGGTCAGCAGGGCTAAAACAGAATATATGCGTGTAAATGTGAGGGAGGGTAGAGGAATGGTGAGGATGCAGAGAGTAGAGTTGGTAAAGGTGGATGAGTTTAAGTACTTGGGATCAGCAGTTCACAGTAATGGTGAGTGTGGAAGAGAAGTGAAGAAGAGAGTGCAGGCAGGATGGAGTGGGTGGAGAAGAGTGTCAGGAGTGATTTGTGACAGACGGGTACCAGTAAGAGTGAAAGGGAAGGTCTACAAGAGAGTAGTAAGACCAGCTATGTTATATGGGTTGGAAACGGTGGCACTGACGAAAAGGCAGGAGTCAGAGCTGGATGTGGCAGAGTTAAAGATGTTAAGATTTGCACTGGGTGTGACTAGGATGGACAGGATTAGGAATCAGTATATTAGAGGGTCAGCTCAGGTTGGACAGTCTGGAGACAAAGCAAGAGAGGTGAAATTGCGTTGGTTTGGACATGTGCTGAGGAAGGATGCTGGGTATATTGGGAAAAGGATGCTAAGGATGGAGCTGCCAGGTAAGAGGAAAAGAGGAAGGCCTAAGATAAGGTTTATGGATGTGGTGAGAGAAGACATGCAGGCGGTTGGTGTGAAAGAGCATGATGCAGAGGACAGGAAGAAATGGAAAGAGAAGATCCACTGTGACGATCCCTAATGGGAACAGCCATATGGCCGAGACCATATGATCGACATTTTGAAATGTCGAACATCTCCTAGATAATGTAAAACACAAAAAAAAACTTCACTAACAGCATTTAGCAAGGGGGGCAAGCCTCCCTGTACCCCCCACACCCCCTGCTACTTAAATATTCCTACTCTGAGATCGCACTACAGTACAGAAAAGGGAAATCTCCCGGTTCTGCACTGTATTGGGATCTCCGCTATACATGTTTGACATTTCAAAATGTCGATCATATGGTCTTGGCCATATGAATGTCAGCATTTTGAAATTTTGAACATCTCAAGTAGACCCATACATATATGTATATATATATATATATATATATATATATATATATATATATATATATATATATATACATACACATGCATACATATATATATATATATATATATATGTGTGTGTGTGTCTGTGTGTGTGTGTATATATACATATATATATATATATATATATATATATATATATATATATATATATATATATATATATATATATATATATATACGGGTCTATATCACATAGTCGAACTGTCATAAGTTCGACTATGTAAATATCGAACCCGGAACTTTGAAATGCAAGAAGTTCGAGCGCTCAGAACAGTGATTTTTTTTTTCCCAGGGAAAAAAAAAACGCTGTTCCAGCAAAAAAAACAAAAAAAAAATGAACACTTCAAACTCTTTTGAATGTGGGGGGCTTCGCCCCCACCCCGCCTACTTAAATATACCAACTCCGGGATCACACCACAGTGGAGGAAATAGCAAAGCCGCAGAAAGGTCCACAAATTTTTTTCCCTGGGAAAAAATTTGGTGTTCCATGGCTTTGCTATTTTGAGATTTCAAACTTCCCAGTTTGAAGATTCGGCGTTCGGACAATTCAACATTCGGACTTATGATATAGACCCGTATATTACATGTGTGTGTGTGTGTGTGTGTGTGTGTGTGTGTGTGTGTGTGTGTGTGTGTGTGTGTGTGTGTGTGTGTGTGAGTGTGTTTACATATATGTGTATATATGGGTATGTGTCACTTCACCTAAATCCCATTTCACCTAAACTCATTTCACTGAGACCAAATCACCTAAAGTTCATTTCACCTAAAACTCATTTCACTGACCAGTAGTACTCTAATGCAATTGAAAGGTATAAGTCCTTTTCCCTACTGTAGTGCCATCCTGGTGTTAGAATATATATTAAGGGGGGGGTGCGGGGGGGGAATAGCCCCCCCCACCTAGTTGTCTTTTGCCAAATAATGTAAAACAAAACCAGGCAACATGAAACCAAAATAAGAGGGGTCTACACTCCCCACACCCCCCTTAATATATATACTAACTCCAGGATCTCACTACAGTGGGGAAAAGGACATATACCTTTGACTTGCCTTATTGTACTACTTGTCAGTGAAATGAATTTTAGGTGAAATGAGTTTTAGGTGAAATGAACTTTAGGTGATTTAGTCTCAGTGAACTGAGTTTAGGTGAAATGGGTTTTAGGCGAAGTGACACATACCCATATATATATATATATATATATATGTGTGTGTGTGTGTGTGTGTGTGTGTGTGTGTGTGTGTGTGTGTGTGTGTGTGTGTGTGTGTGTATTATATATATTTATAGCTATATATGTGCATAATATATGTGTGTATATATATATATATATATATATATATATATATATATATATATATATATATATATATATATATATATATATATATCCATACACATACACCTATATGGGTTTATGTTAGAAATTCGAGTTTTCAGAAATTCTAAATTCATATTGTCAAGATGATATGACTGAGTTAATGAAAACTCAGACTTCAAAAAGATAACAACAATTTACCTTTTTTTTCTGCATTTTTACTGGGTGTAAGCCACCCTGCACCCCCACACCTCCTGCATATTATAACTCCGAGATTGGACTATAGTGGGGAAAGGGGTAAATTCCTCAGTCCGCACTGTACTGTGATCTCCATTCAAAAGCTTCAAGATCTCAGAAACTTGATCATATCATCTTGGCAATATGAATTTTGAGCTTCTGAAAACTCGCACTTCTGATAGTGTGAGAGTGACCCATATATATATATATATATATATATATATATATATATATATATATATATATATATATATATATATATATATGGATACAGTTTTAAAGCACTCAGAGTAATTCACAACTGCCTGTAATATCCATGCTGTCCATTTGTGATGAATTCATTTGCAGTAAACTCGGTGAGTGCTTACAATCTCTGGTATAAATTCTCCTCATGCTAAATTCCTTCAGCCAGTAAGAAACACAGACATCACAACCCTACTTAACATATCTGAACTTACAATGCTTTATTCCAGAACTTTAACCTCCAGTATTTTTTTTCCCCTTTGTGACTCAGGATTATTGGTTGTCCCTACTGTACAAACGCCTTGTTGGGCCAAAAGTCCTCACAGTGCATGTTGCAGGCCTCCAACGAAAGTCAAGGCCAGGACGTATTATTCGAGACAAGCTACGAATTTATGCCCACTGCACAAACTACAACAGGTAAGTCAGAGCTATCTTATATGAATCTGTAGAGATTTCCTTGTTACAAGAGCACAGTAACACGGATGCAATGACAACAGATAGTTTGCAATCTAAAATGATGGTAAAGCATCTGCCCATAGTGTTATAATATAATCATATGTCACTCTCAACATCCTTCATAACTGAAGCAAATCTCATTTAACACAAATGTCACTGGCACTGGACAGAAAGAAGCATTTCAGAAAATTCAAAACAGTTATGATTTTTATCACACAAAAAGTATTGGGGAAATCCATTGTTGTAAACTCATATGTTTAGCTGAACGTTTACAAAAAGGATGCATTAATTTATGCATTCAGGCAATGGGTATCATTGCAGCATATGTGCAAATAAGTATATGTTTTGGTTGTGTGAGTTTTTTCTTTTTTGTAATTCTTTCATTTTGTAAAATGCAGAACTAGAATAAGAATTTTTCCAACACAGTGAGCATTATTTTATTTAGAATAAATGGGTATTTTGACATTATGTTCTTTTTAATATTTGACATCATTACATGGTCAATAAAATGAAGTACACAATGAATATTGCACTGCATTTTACTGAAACTGGAATAATCAATCTGTTTTAATTCTCCCCATGTTTAGCCAAATGGTCAGTTAGCACTCCAAACAGTTGAGGTTTCTCTTTACTACAAACAGTGTGTAATTTCAGATTTAGTATTTGTAGGTATAAAAAATGGAGACTTGAAACCCAAAAACATGGTGAAAAGAAGTAGTGCTTCTATCTTAAGTACAGATCATAATTAGAATGTGATATAATAATGGAAATTATATATTATATATACCTATATATGGATTCACTTCTGAATCTTGAAATACTGAAATATTGAAGTTCAGTATCTCGAGACTAGAATAGAGAATGTCTATAAAAATGAAAAACCAAAACACAGACTTTCAAAATATCAAAAATAAAAAAACACAAATAAAGACACAACCTACCCCTGACATAAAAACACAAAAACAAAAATCAAAAGCACAAAACACTACTATATGTTTAAGCAGGTGTGCAAGCCCCCTGCACCCACTATGTGAGGCACTGCTCCCCCCACACCCCCGCTACTTATGTATACCAACTCCAAGGTCACACTAACACGTAAAAACAACAAACCTACTATTATGCACCCTACACTCTCATTGCACACTGTCACACTTATCCCACTAAAAACATACACTGTACATGTACAAAAATCACCACTTTCAAGACTTACACACACACAAATACACACACACACACACACACACACACACACACACACACACACACACACACACACACACACACACACTTACCTACCCTAAGCTACTCCTAAAACTCCCCCAAAAACCTAAACAAACCATATTTCTAGCCAATACCCTTACAAACTATAAACCTACCTGAATCTCCAAACATAAGCAGACATTGGCCAACATCTTTACTACCTAGAAACCAATAAACCTTAAAGTGACAGCATACAACAAAGAAGAGACCTTACCACACCTACAGCAGATTAGGCAATGTAAGTTTTGAACAGCTGCACTTTCGCTATTCTGGTCTCAAGATATTGAACTTCAATATTTCAATATTTCAAGATTCACTTCTGAATCTTGAAATACTGAAATATTGAAGTTCAGCATTTCAAGACCAGAATAGTGAATGTCCACATAAATGAAAAAAAAAATAAAATACCGACTTTCAAAATATCGAAAATAAACACAAATAAAGTCCCAACCCTCCCCCAACATAAAAACACAAAGACAAAAAAACAAAAAAGAATCACACACACAATGGAATTCTATCCCACAGATAATTAGATCCATAACAAATTATCCTTCCTTTAAGCACCTTCTAAAAGGCCATCCATTCTTACTCCTGGTTCTTGTCATGCTCCACACCTGGCAGAACCAAACCCTTCACTATCACCATTACCCTACAATTTCTACCATTCCCTGATTCCCCTTTGGCTCTTGTAACCTCTCTCCCATTCCTAGCATAACATCTAAAAACAAAAATGTGATTTCAGGAATTTTACTGCAATATATACATTTAATCTTAATTTGTAATTGTTTTTTCTTCTTATGTATTCTACTTTAGTACGTACTTTGTCATTTTTTTTTTCTTTGCGGAGTCTGCATGTCCTCCCTGTGTTAACATAGGTTTTCTGGGTGCTCCAGTGTCCTCCTGAGTTCCAAAGACATGCAGTATGTGGACTTCAGTCTGTCCATATAAGACGTGCTGGAAACCCTGAATTTTCTTAGTTTGAAATCTCTTAGGTGTCTCAAGTTGTTGCAGGTATCTGGTGTGGTACATTCCAAAGGAAGCATTATATTCAGTAATAGGCCTGATGAGGGATGCGTACAGTGGAGTTATAACCTCTTGCTCTTCAGGGGATGAATTTGCTAATCAAGTGAGTGATGTAGAATGCCTTCCTTACCACAGTAGATACATGGTGGTCAAAGTTGAGGTCACAGTGAACTTGTGTCCCCTGATATCTCACTACTGAATTGGTACTTAGGATATTATCGTTTATTTTATAATCAGCAGGGACATTGTTTTTACTGAAGAGAATGAGGATCCATTTTTCAGCATTTAGTTTAAGACCATGGCTTTGGCACTCATCATTGATCTGTGTAAGCCCCTTTTGAAGTATGCTGACATCTCTAGGGGATTCAATAATGGCACCTAATTTGCAGTCATCCACAAACTTGGTTAGCCCCAACCCCTCCGTTTTGGTCTGGACGTCTGAGAAGTATATGCCAAACGAAAGGGGGCCCAGCACTGAACTTGTAGGACCCCACTGGTGACGGGTCTGCTGGTAGAGGTAAAATCTTCCACTTTGACTGAGTGTTGTTGATCTGTAAGCCAGTTTGCAATCCACCTAACAACACAGGGGTTGATATTCAACTAGGTTAGTTTGTCAATGATGCCTGAATGTGGGATAGTGTTGAAGGCCTTGGCCAAGTCAAGATAGGTTGTTTGCATGGCTTTGCCCTTGTCTATGGCTCTGGCCACATTCTTGAAGAAGTCCACCAGATTTAGCAGGCATGACCTGCCCTTGACAAAACTGAACTGGGATGGATCAAGGATTTGGAGGTCACCTATATCCTTATTTATGAGGTCCATGATGATTCATTCCATTACCTTACAAATGAGGCTGGTTGAACTTATGAGTCTACAGTTGCCTGGGTGTTTTGCTGAGCTGACCTTATGGACGGGGATAACAGTTGCTGTTTTTCACTCAGTGGGGACAAAGCCAGTATTCAGGTTGTGGTTAAATAGAGTACCTAATGAAGTAGATAGCTCTTGTTTTAGAACATTAAAAATGCAGCCCAGTATGCCATCTCTTTCCATGGAGGCTGTGTTCTTACCCTTGAAGAGAGCATTGATGTCTTGCTCTTTGGAGCTACAGTGAGGAAGAGATGATGAAGACGTAGTTTGTGGCATATTTGGAGGGAGATGGGGGAGTGACATTTTCTCTAAACCTGTCTGCTAGAAGATTTGCAATATCAGCAGGGTCAATATGTGTGATACAATCCAGAATTAATTTAGTACACATCTAAGTCCTACCTTTTAGGCTGTGAGTGTAACTGAAGGAAGCTTATGGTTATCCTTGGCTAAAGTTGTTACATTTTTTTCACAGTTGCTCTTTGAAGATTTTACAAGTTGTCTTATTTGCTTGTTTAGGCTGAGGAGGGTGCTCTTCCAGTTCTGGGATTTGTGATCTCCCTTGTGTATTTTTAGGCAATAGCTTCTTTCAATTATTGTATAATTTATTAGTAATAGAAGTCCAACGGGATGGTTTGTTTTTTCTTGAAGGTCTTGCTTTAATCTTATCTGACACTGCTGTGTCTGTACATTTGTGTAAATGTTTATAGAGAGTGTGAACCTTAGTATAGCCATCAGTGCCATCTGTGGAAACTGGAGCTTGGATGTTGATTATACCTTCCCTTAGGAAGTTAGGAGAGTATAGTTAGCTTTGGTGAAGTTTTTTTTTAGCCTGACTTCTTCTTTGTGAAGTTCTGGTGCTATTGCTACTTCAAAAATGACTGATTTGCGCTCAGATTTTACCAGTGCGGGCCCTACACTTGAGTCATTGCATTGGTCCCTCATATTGGTGGGGACCAGGTCTAGAATATTGGAGCCCCTTGTGGGGTGGTGCACTGTTTGTTCCAGTGCATTTGACAAAGTCCAGGAACTTTCGCACGAGTGAGTTTGCGCTCATATAAGTTTCTCAATTAATGGAAGGATAGTTGAAGTCACTCAATTGTAGGCTGTTAGGTTGTACCTTAATTGTCCCAAGTAGGTTAAATCAGCTGTGAGGGCATCTTGGTTCATGGAAGGGGACCTGTAACTGATGATGACCTGAAGGGGGTTCTTACCCATAGTAATTTGGACTTGGAGTAGCTCCATAGAGTTTTCTTGTCTAACCAGTCATAATGATACTCCATCTCCTTTGGTTCAAACACCTTCAATTTGCAGTCTGAAAGTGTGGAAGACATTGCAATCTTGCAAGGCTGGGGTATTTTCTGCAGCCTTGATCCAGGTTTCTGTGACTGCACAGATGTCAACATCTTCCAGGGAGAGGAGTGCTTCCAGAGAGTGCAGTTTCTGATTTAAACTCCTAGTGTTCAGCAGCATGACCCTTATTTTCTTTGTGTTTGATATTTTCATGTTGGAAATGTTGGTGTTGTGACTTTGCCTAAAAAGGCATTATGTGGGAGGCAAATGCCTTAGCCAGCAACAGAAAGCCTAGAGGTGCCAAGTGAAGACCATCTCTGGTATAGCAGTGTGGTCTGTCCACCATGTCATCCCAGGATGACAGGAACTGCATCCCTTTAGAATGACACCAGAAACTAAGCCAATTATTGAAGTCAATTATTTTTTTTATATTGTGGTATCATCCTAGGCAAGGGTAAAATGCTCCTCAAAGGTGTAGATATGTCCACCTGGGACAAATATTGAGAGAGCCCAATCATGTTTTTCTTCATATATTCCAGAGAGGAACATCTCAAGTCATTTACACCGACATGAACTATGATGGAGTCATAACATTGCTTGTTGTTGAGTGACTTGAGTGCATGTGTGATCTAGTGAATCCTTGCACCAGAGAGGCAGCGTAACTTTCTCCTTTTTCAACCTGGTGAGTGGGCCGTCTGTAGATCTCACTATATAGAGTCACCTATAAACAAAACATTTGGAATGGTAGTGCATTGCTTTAAGGGCTTATTTGGTGAGACACATGTGCTAGGGTTTTTGTGTATATTGGGTGCTTTGTATGTTATATGTAGCATGTTTGTGTTTTGGATGTCTCTGGTGTTTAGGTAGGTTTCTGGAGAGTACCTCTGCACATGAAGGTTTATGTGTTGGGTGCATATTGCCAATAGAAGTCAAGGTGAGTAAGCTGACAATCTGTTTAGTGTTGCTGTTCTGAGTGCAAGAGAGCAGTGATTCCAGATTCTTAGTGTAAGAGCATCTCTCACAAATTTTACTTGAGTGATTTAAGAATAAAGGGTTGTCAGTGTACACGAGGTAGTTGCTACACTGCCTGAAAAAAAAAACATATCCACCAGGCTGGCAGGAGAAATTGAGGGAAACTGATGGTCCATAATGTAAGGTTTGAACCTGGTATCTCAGCAGATAAGGAGAAAAAGAGGGGGTATCAGGCAGAGAGCTATTTTAGGGTGACTAACCTATGGGGTATACAGTAGAAGGTCTATAAAACAGGGGATCAATAGGGTCTGATGTTGATAGGTAATCGTTGTGGGTGGTTCACTGAACAGCTGAGAGCTTTTCAAGAAAATAAGTATGACTTCTACAATTTATACAAATAAAGCATCAATTCTACAATTTATACAAATAAAGCATCACTTCTACAATTTATACAAAAAAGCATCAATTCTACAATTTATATAAATAAAATGACTTCTCCAATTTATATAAATAAAGCATCACTTTTACAATTTATACAAATTAAACATCACTTCTACAGTCTTTACAAATAAAGCATTTCTATAGTTTATACAAATAAAGCATCACTTCTTCAATTTATGCAAATAAAGCATCACTTCTACAGTTTATACAAACAAAGCATCATTTCTATAGTTTATACAAATAAAACATTACTTCTACAATTTATATACATAAAGCATGACTTGTATAGTTTATACAAACAAAGCATTATTTCTATAGTTTATACAAATTAAGCATCACTTCTATAGTTTAAACAAATAAAACATTACTTCTACAATTTATACAGATAAAGCATCATTACTTTTATAGTTTATACAAATAAACCATTACTTCTGTGGTTTATACAAGTAAATTATTTCTACAGTTTACACAAATAAAGCATGACTTCAATGTCTTATACAAGTAAAGCATGACTTCTGTGGTTTATGCAAGTAAAGTATTACTTGCATGGTTTATACAGGTAAAGCATTACTTCTGTAGTGTAAACAAGTTGCCATTTCTATATCAGATCTGCCTTCCGAGAGACTTACATATTTGGAAGTTAATTAGAAGTTGAGTTCTCTACTTTCTAGTAATGAGCTCCTTTTCCATAGCTTCCATGTCCCAGTGATATCTGTTTTGTGTGTATGGAGTATTGTCTCATTATATCATTGTATCATGGCAGTCTCAATGGCTCAACAGGTTAGCATAGTTGCATTTGTTGCAGAAGACTGTGAGTTCTTTTTCCCCACTAGATGGTTGGATTAATTTACCATTACTGACACAGCAATGTAGTATGAGGAGGTGTGTCCTTCAGATGAGACATTAAACAAATCTGCAGGAGCTGGTGGTAGCTCACTTGGCTGTAAAAGATAACATTGCACTTATCAAGAACAGAAGGGGGAGTTTCCCAGTGCCCCCTTTGGTATGTACCTCACAAGACATCTACAACAACTGGAAAGACCGCAAAAATACCTCACAAAGAGGATTACTGGTCTCAAACAGATGCCTTACGCAGACCGACTCAAAAAACTCCAGGTTTACTCCGTCGCATATCGCCTACTCGGAGGCGGTCTCTGCCTAACATATAAAGCTATGTCAAACCCAGAGCTGTTGGACATGCTCCACTTAAAGAAATCCCAATCCCTCCGAGCTACATGCTCTAGGGACCTAAACCTTGACACCACAATAAACAGAAAATGCTGGAGAAATAGGTTCCTGTCCCAGAGACTTCCCATACTCTGGAACAAACTATCTATCTTTGTCCAACAGAGCCCCTCACTAGCACTCTTCAAGAAAAATCTTGATGATTGGATGGGTAATAGGAAAGTCACCCTGGGGATCACTTCTGTGGTTCTGCTTGACATGGGCACAGGAAAATAATTTTCTTGAGTGGCGAAAGCCAGGGTACCTTTTTGACTAGGCTTGTATAGGCCCTAGGGCCAATAGCCTAGTACCTACCTATGAACCTATGAATCTGGCCAAAGTTCCCCTAGTTAAAGTGAATGCCACCTCAAGTCACCTGTGAAAAGAGGCCATTGCACTAATCTAGTCAACAAAATGTAAGCAAAATAAAAAAAAAATACATTTACAGTGTAATCTATTAGCTATGACCTAACAAAATTCTAAATGACTAAGAGCACATGTATTAAACAAGATATGCATTATGTTTAACTGTCCTAGATATTACAAAGCATAGCTGAAAACTCCTGAAGACGATTGCCTGAAAAGTGTCATGCAACCATGCATTACATATTTATCATAATATAATTATATGTGCCACATCTTAACAACTTTCACAATTTATGCAGTGCTCATTACAAATCTATGAAATGAAGATGCTCACAACACTAATCCATGAAATTAGAAAATAGTGTCTCCAAAAAGTACAGTCTTGCAATATATAAAAAATTATTTTTAGCAGTTAACTTACTTAAAAATATATTAAAAGAGGATAGTCAGAGGTTGCACACTTTTGAAGGGGAGTCATGGCTAAACGTGATGTAAACTGTGTTTTGTGAGCAACAAAAATAACTGAGAATTACTCTATGTAGCTGCACAAAGAATGGGCATTATGTTTGTAATCACAAACTAAGGAAAATGCTGCATTAAGGTGTCAGCTCATATGCTGAAATGTAATAGCATTCATTTGCTGAAATGTAATAGACAGCTCCTTCTGTGTTACGCTAAGCACAAAACATAACTTTGCCAGTGATGAGCTGATACTTTATATAGAAGTGTGATGTTCAGAAATAGATGCAATGCTCATACATACAATTAATGTCCAGGTATGGATGTGATGCTTATAAATAGATATATTATTCAGGTATGCTTACAAACAACTTATCTCTGTCCTCAATAACCTATCCTTCTCTCAGTCAGTCACCAACTGGTTTCAGAGTTACCTGTCTGACCGCCAACAATCCATTGTATGGCAGAATGACATATCTCCCCAACTACCTGTCTCCACAGGTGTTCCCCAAGGATCCATCCTTGGACCCCTACTCTTCTCTGTTTTCACCAATAATCTAGCCTCTGCCACCAAACATGGCACATCCATACAATACGCAGATGACTCAACCATCATCTGCTCAGCCCAGTCTGTACCCAAAATGCAAAAAGTCACACAGGAAGCCTTTTCCTCTGTTGAAACTTGGTTATCCGATGCCCAATTAATACTCAACCCAAACAAAACTAAACTACTCATCTTCCAACCCACCAAACATTCTCAAAACAGCTCTCACTTTAACATCACAGCAAAAGACAACACCACTATATACCCAACTGAACACACCAAATTGCTAGGAGTGGAAATAGACAATAAACTAAAATTTGACATTCACATATCCATGACCATAAAAAAAGTCCACAAAACACTAGGAGCGTTATACAGAAATAAGCAACTTCTCACCAAAGCAGCAAATATTTCAATAGCAAATTCCCACCTTATCTCCACCCTACTTTATGCCTCTCCAATATATACCAACTAAAGGCAATGCGATCTAAACAAGCTAGAGACCTGCCACAACAAAATCGCCAAATTCACCACAGGGGCATCCTACCGTAGTCACCACTGTCTCTCACTTGCTGAATTGGGCTGGCTTGAACTCCCTCACCTCCTTCAATGGTATCAACTCTCACTCGCCCACAAACTAGTAAACCATCCACTAAATGTCCCATCCCTCCAGAATCTACTGCAACCCCATCGCACCACCAGACCACTAAGATCCAGCAACAAAAATCACTTGCAGATCACTAAAGCCAATAACTCTGCTGGTGAAGCACTATTCTCTTGCACCATAGCCAAATTATGGAACTCCCTCCCACCCACAATTACCTCCATACCATCATGCACCCACTTCAGAACTTTACTAAAAGCGCACCTAAAAACATGCTGGCTATGCCCTTGCAACTCTAATATCATCCACCCCATCCAACCACTACCTTTCTTTCCACTCCACTAACTACCTTGATTATAGCAAGCTTAGATGCTCATAAGCCTAGTACTTATTATACAGCAGGAACTTCTTATTGTAACATTTGTTAATGTCTGTTATGTACTTTACAGATAAATTTTCTAGTTGTCTACTGATGTACTATGTTCTTCATCTGTAAATATGTTGTAAGTAATTGCTATGTTAAATTGTTAATCACTATGTAATCCAATGTAACTACTGTCTGTTTATTTTAACTGTGGAGCTTTTCTCCCCGGGCCTCCACTGAAAATGAACCTATGTCCAGTCGGACACTCCCGGTCAACAAATATAAATAAATAAACAAATAAATAAATGCTTGCAGAGTTTGCATAATGATGCTATATACAAGTACAGATGCAGTGTTGTGATGTACATGAATCAATGGGGTCTATACTGAATATTCGAACACTCAAAATTTCGAGTGTCATATGGTCGACACCATATGATTGGATTTTTTTAATGTTTGAACGTTGTCACAGAGATCTCTGTACAGTGCAGAATGAGAAGATTTCCCTTTTCTGCACTGTAATGCGATCTCAGAGTTGGTATATTTAAAGAGCGGGTGGTGTGGGGGGGGTGCAGGGGGTTTGACCCCCTACTTAAAACATTCAGGTGGGTGTTCTGTTTAGTTTTTTTTTATTAGATATTCGAACTTATGAAAATTCGATCATATAGTGTCGACCGTATGACAGTCAAACTTTCAAAAGTTCGATTATCTAATATAGACGCGAATAGATGCAGTGATGAAAAATAGGTATGAAGTACATGCAGGAGTGTTGTTTAAATATATGTGTGTAATGTCAAGGTATAAATAAAATAGTTACACATAGATGTGATGTGCAGGAATGCATGCATGGCTTATGCAAAGGTGTTACATACAAGTACAAATGCAGTGTTGTGATGTACATGTATCAGTGCAGTGCTGAAACACAGACATGATATACATCCACAAATGCAATGCTTATACATAGGTGAGACATCCGTGTATTTACTGCAATACTGCCATGTAAGTGTGATGTTCAGATATAGCTATATTGCCCTTACATATACTTGGTGTCATATACAGAAATGCACTGATCACATGTAAGGGTAGTGTCAATGTATAAACGCATAGTTCCTGCATAGGTGCGATATTCAAGTACGCATACAATGCTGCTCCTTAGGCAAGGTGTCCAGTTTTCTAGAACTATTGTCCTTCAGATTTTAGTACTGCATGCTGATGTGTGGGTAAGGTAACTGAATACTCCAATAGAGGTTTGAGTGGTGCATAGAGATATGTGGGCAAGAGAATTGTCTTTCAGGTTTGGATGATACATACTGATTATGGATCTTTGGATAAGGGAATTCCTTAACAGGTTTCGGTGGTACATAAAACATAGTGCCCTGCCAGTCTGAGTGGTATGTATATTATAAGGTGAATTTCCCTGCCTGTTTGAATGATACCAACATATGTCTGTGTGGTGTTTGTATATATTATAAGGCAATTGCACCTTAGGATTGGGAGATACAGTTAGATCTGTAGCAAGGTACTGCTATGGGGGCCTCTTTTGCCCCCATATATGCAGACCTGTTTATGGCTTACGTGGAGGAACAACTGATCTATGATAGCAATCATAATATTTTTATGAATGAATTAGACATTTGGCGGAGATATCTTGATGACTGTTGGTTGGTGTGGAAAGCGGATGAGGCATTTTTATTTGAATTCATGGAATATCTGAATTGTAACAAGTGGAGTGTTGAATTTAAGTTAACTTTTGATAGATGGGAAATCACTTTCCTGGATGTGCTAATTAAGAGAACTGAGTCAGACACTTTGGAAAGTGAGGTATTTATGAAGTTTCCTCAGTTCAACACCCTACTTCATGCCACGAGCTTCCACCCACAACATGTCATCAGGAATGTCCCCAAATCACAATTTCTTCATATTAGGAGAATTTGTTATGATTCCTCCACGCATGTCCATCATCGCCAGGAGTTAACAGCTAGATTTAAGAGCAGGGGATATCAAGTAAGTGACATCACTAGAGCCAGCCGGTTTGCTAATCAACAAGATAGGATACAGTTGCTATCATATCATACTAAGCCAACAGATCAATCTCAGAAGCTTAGATTAATCACCACTTATGGCAGGAACACTAGGAGCTTTATGAATATTATTCAGAGACATTGGTATGTATTACAGCCAGACAACTCATTGAATAGATACATCAAATATCGGTGTTCTTACTCTTTTCGTAAGGGGAGGTCATTGGGATCTTTATTTAGTCATTACAAAAGGATGTTTAATCATCCCTCCAATCCCCCATTTCAAATAATGATAACTGGGCAACCATTGTTTGGTTGCCATCCATGTGGGCATTGTTTATATTGCCCAAGGGTGCTCAAGTCAAACAGTTTTACCAGCCACAATTCTCCACGTGTTTATGATGTTTCTTTTTTTGCTAATTGCAGTTCCAGTTAGGTTATTTATTTAGCCCAGTGTAGCTGTCGGGCATTTTATGTGGGACAGACTTCCCGGCCCTTTAAATTAAGGGTCGGGGAACATCTAAGTGATATAAAAAATAAAAAAGTTTCAAGTTCTCTATACAAACATATACTCAAACATCCCACTGGGGCTTTCAGCTTGATGGTTATTGATCTTATCAAGTTTAAGAATTCAGATGTCCATACATTGCATGAGTTATTAACCAATAAAGAAAAAATGTAGATTGTTAAATTGGGAGCCTTATTTTCACCAGGGTTGAATGAACAATTTTAACTATTGGCAAATAGTTCAATATTTATAGATTTTTTTCACTGTACTTTTGTCATATATAGTCATTTTGTTATATATTAATTATTTAAATATATTTTTTGTAATACAGTTATGTAATATATTTTCATCCATTAGAGGGCGTTGCAGTATTGG
The DNA here is from genome assembly GCF_019279795.1 of Protopterus annectens. Lineage (NCBI taxonomy): Eukaryota > Metazoa > Chordata > Ceratodontiformes > Protopteridae > Protopterus > Protopterus annectens. Next base: position 1,022,588,220 of record NC_056748.1, on the reverse strand, counting down.
GTATAAATTAATGTGTTTAAATAGTGTCTTCCATGTATTACTTTTGCAGTGTGGTCACTGAGAAAGGCGCTTGCCGAAACGGGTATGACCCCACTGGGGTATTTTTCTATGGAGGAATGAAGAAATAAACACATTTTGGGCTATACTAGAGTGCTGGCATCTTTTGTTGTTTTTAGGTATATTTTGCTCAAATGAAGTACAGTGACTAGGACAAAAGTGCTAAACATGAAAGTGTATATTTTAAAGCTCGAGTGGTTGACTGTCCAATCCTGATTTGGTGATTTACTGTTTTTTATGGTGGTGTTGATTTTTTTACAGGCTTAAAATGTTAGCCGATTTCCAGGCATACAGTAGGAGCCTATTCCAAATTTAGAGGACATAGTTAGTCACAAGCAATTTTCTTTGTTCTGTTTTATACTTTGCAATACAGTCAATAATTCGTGTTCTTGTGTTTATGTGATGTTTCCCAACATATATGGCAAGACATAAAAGCTCCCTCAATTCCTCATTATTAAAAGCTTTATAAGCTTATAAAATAATATGTTTAGATTAGTGATAATGTAAAGAAAACAAATCAAGTTGTTTACAACAATTTTGATTCTGATTCTTTTAGTGAATTTTCAGTGAATCCTCTAAAGCCATTTAAGCTAACCATTAGTATAGCTACAGAAAGGACTATGGTATTCTATTTAATGTCTTATATATTTTTATACAAATACTTTGACAGGGCTAGCCACCATTGTATGAAAATTGGTTCTAGATGGTTGTCACTGTTGAAGTGACACTCAACCCCATGTGCAAAAATTAGAAAAGGGATTGTAGATGGATGGATATTCTTTATTACAAAGTAACCATGCAGATGACATCTCTTTTGGTGATATCCTTAATAGAACATTAACTTCACATGTTGTCAGTTCACAACAATATCTACATATCTAGAAAATGACAAATTGTAGATAATATCCCTAAATCCTTGTATTCCCCCATTTCACAATTGTTGAAGCCTGTAAATAAATAGGTGTATAAATAGGGGGTTTCTTAAAGTATCAAATACCATACTACATTGCCCAGTCTGAAATTTTCATGAAATAATTATTCATTACTTCATAATCCTTATCACTAAAACTTAATAAAGTCCACTTTACAGTCATCTGATTATTTATTCAACCAAAATGAATTATGTTTTGGGATACTTGGAAAGACTGGGTTAAGCAAAAGATGCTCCAGGACAGCTATCTGTGGCACTCCACACCTTAGTTTTGATGTGCCCAACTTAGAACCTCAAACAATAACAGATTGTTTTCTCCCTGCTTACCACTTCCACATCTTTGTGGAACTGTATATTCTGGAGCTGTAACTGAGCAAAGAAAATAAGACACCTGTGCAAGTACAATAAAAATAAATGCATTTTTACTGTAATTTTCTTCATTTCTTGGATTGTTTAATACAATAGTTGATAAAAATCTAAAGCAGGGTATAGGCTGATTAATTAATCACATGTCTCTTAGTCAAGGCATGTCACGCTGAAACTAAAACATCTATCCCCACATACTTTTTTTCAGTCTGAAGAAATCCCTTTAATTGTGAGATGAAACTGTCTATATTCATTAGTGAAGTATTTGCATATTTCTTTATTTTTCTTTAAAACAACTGTTTTTACATGAGTACATGCTCATTTGTTCCTCATGATATGAAGATTCTTCTCTCCATACCTAGGATCTCAAAATATATTAACTATGAGGTCACACAACCTTAGAGAAAAAGTAAAAAATAAACATAAAACACACCTCTTTTCCAAGTGCCATAACCCAAATACATAGAACATTATATGCAACAAAATATGTTCCAGCATCCTAAAATATTGCCAAAAAGAGCACGTAAACTTTCTTCTGTGATTTTTTTTTTTGTAAACCAATAAAAGGCCATGTGATAAAAATTAGGACTTATCTGAGCAACATAAGTTAGGATTGAAGCACTTTAATAAAACGTGTTTAATGTCCAAATAGCTTGGGGTTTTAAAACTTTGTTATTCACAAAACTAACTTTTAAATTGAAGTAAAATGCCATAAAACAAGCAGCTATTAGTTATTTTTCCACAAGTACTCCATGATAACCAAAATCATTTTCCATCTGTTTTACAATGTCATTCTTTATATGTACATCTTAACATCATAGATTCAGGTGTTTGTCTATAATTTAATTTAACCAAGTGTTACTAAAGCTTATATTTTTAATGAATTGTGTATATGTATTATATATGCCATACAAAATGATTACTGTTTCTTACTTTTTCTGCAAAGATATTTACAAACATCCAGGCAGACAGATGTGCCACTTCACCCTTGCCTAATATCTAATAGAAAATAATATATTACATAAAACATAACAGAAATTTTGGAGAAGAATTTTAACTTACGATTCTGAGCTACACATTGTGCTCTTTGGAAAGAAGTTGAAATCCAGGTTCTGTGAAGGAGTTCTCTGAGAGATTATGGTGACAAAAACAGTGGTGCCCCTTTTAAATTTTATTTTTAAACTGTAGATACTGTACATATGGATACTGCTTGCCAGATCTGTCATTACCTGAATGCAATAGTGATTGTATTGACATAAAAGTATCACTATGATTATTTTTTTTTTGCTTTTTTATAATCTAATGAAAAGCAGCTTGTGCTTGTTAAAATGGTTTTATGGATATATTGCTTGCCATATTTGCATTGTTTAAAATGTTATACATACCTCAATGCACTTGTTTCATAAATACAAAATTTATATCTCGGTATGCAAACTTTCCCTGTACAAAAACATAAATCCTAACATCGATAATAAAATGTTTAGGGATATATATATATATATATATATATATATATATATATATATATATATATATATATATATATATATATGGTTCCCTATCAGAAGCCTGAAACACTATAAGCCTGAAAATCAAAATCCTGAAACCAAAAGCCTGAAAATTCAAAATCCCGAAAACCCAAAATCCTGAAACTCAAAATCCTGAAAACACAAATAATGCTAATATGTCACTATAAAGACACTAATATCTACCAACTGACCCTAACCCTAACCCTAAGGTCCGTCACTATCGCACACTCACCTGACCCGCGCCCTAACCCTAACTCACTTAAACCGCCCCTAACGCCAATATTTGTCACTATTGCATACATGCCTAACCTGCTCTAACTCTAACTCACTTAAACCGCCCTAACCCTAACATAAAACCAATCACACACTTACCTGAACCCAACGCATTACCTAACACCACAGGGCTAACAATAGCAAAGCCACAATGACGTCAGTATGTCCATTTTGTGTTTTCAGGATTTTGAGTTTCAGGATTTTGGGTTTTCGGGATTTTGAATTTTCAGGCTTTTGGTTTCAGGATTTTGATTTTCAGGCTTATAGTGTTTCAGGCTTCTGATAGGGAACCATATATATATATATATATATATATATATATATATATATATATATATATATATATATATTCTCCTAATTTCTCCATGTATTAGCTAATTTGTCAGTCCTTGGTAGCCAACAATATATAGTACTTCCCTTCAATTGTTATATGCTTACAACAGGCATTGACGAAATCCATCCATCCACCCACAACCCCTTTTTCCTGTTTTTTGAACGTGGGGTTGGGGTGTCACTTCAACACTGACAATCATCTAGAGCCAAGGTTTACACCACCAGGTGGCTAGCCCTGCCATGGTAATTGCTGAAATATTTCACTAATTTGTACACAGAGCATCTTGAAGAAGTCACTTTACTGTTTTCTGTGAAAACATAGGAAAAAAAACAAAGTTTATTCACAAAATTTCAAGTGATTTCATTACCTTCAGGTTGTATCTCTTGTTCATGTACATTTCCACTCTTGAAAGATAATACCTCCATGGACTTCTTTGACTGAGATATCAAAAAGGTTTCTCTAATATTCTTGTTTTTTTCCCTTTTCTCTAGAGCAAACTCAACACATTTCTTTCCAACATGTCATTAATGGTGCATATAAAAATATTAAAGCATTGTTACTACTGTTGAACCATATGGTACCCCAACATTATCTTTTTGTTAGCAGGTAGTCATGTAGTGTGTTACCCAAATTTCCATCCTTGGGGTCAGTTTTATACACTGCCTACTTTGTTGATCTCTTTTTTGTGAGAATACTTTTAATGTCTTTTGAATGTTTAGAAGCGCTAGCGCTTCTATAACCCTTCCTTCTTCTACAATTTTAGTCATCCAGTCAGACATCTGTTAGATGTGTCTGACATGATCTCATTGCCAGGATGGAGTGCTTTTAGAGATCTGTTCTACATTACAGTCTACTTACTCGGCAGTTAATATTATTTCAGAATCGATTCCACTGTAGTACGTATGACTGAGGTCAAGCTAACAAATTCTAAGTTCCATTTATCTACTTTGCTCCCTTATTTATAAAGGGAGTTACATCTGCACTGCTCCAGTCTTTGGGTGCCATATTATTCCTACATGATTTGTCAAAACGGTAGACAGCCATTCAATACCCGCAGCCCCGCCCCACTTCTTTAAACTTCTGTAATGAGTACCAACTGGCTTTTTGCTTTGTTCACTTTGATATTTCAGAAATTCCTTCCGGATAATTTTTCTGTGACTACATTGGTTTTGGCCGATGTGTATAAAGTGCTTTTGATGTTTGATGTATGTATCTCATTTACTTCTTTTCTTTCCTGAGTGAATACAGAACAAACACATTTATTCAGTGCTGTTCTGCTGCCTTTTCACTGTCATTGCTTTTCACTTCTTTTTCACAGTGCCTTGCCTACCATTTATTGTTCTTTTCACTGTTCCTTAAAAAGGTGTTTTCTCTTTATCAAAGCTTGTGTTGTTTTCTTCATTTGAAACATGCCTTTCAGATTTCTGTAAGCTACAGAGAGACCTTTGATTTTCATATCAGAGTTTTGTTTTGTTTTTTTTTCTTTTATAATGTGAGTTCTTTGGCAAATGATAGGAAGTGAAAACATAAAATGCCATCAAATGCTAAAACAACAAAATTGCTATTGATAAGATATGGTACTAAACATAGAGATGGCTTTTCTTGGGAAGTTTTATGAGCAAACAGCAATAACTTGCAACTTTTCACAAGTGTGAGGAATTATGTTTGTGACCCTTATTGTAGCATTGCTGTACTATTGCAGTGCAAGTCAGATGTCTTTGTGCAAGACAGACCATGTAGGCCACTGTGAACTTGCGTACAGTGGTTGCTAAGAGACTTGAGGAACCTGTAAGCTGCATACACAGAATGAAATGTCTGACTGACAACTGATTCAAAACTGGAACTTGTGGGTGGCAATGAAAAACTTGAAGGCAGTTGTTACCCCAGTACAATAAAAATGTTTCTCAGCACCTAGTGTCATAGTACAGTCAAATATCTGCATATATGTTTGAAAAGCTCCTTATTGTAATATTGGCCGTGGTCCCCACTTCAGCCCACAGATATAACAATAAAAACAAAATTGTTGATACCCCTTCCTATATGATAATTTCCTTCTCAGTCAGATACTGGTAGCTGCCTCATATCCCAGTATTCTACCACTAAAGTAAATAAACCAGTGGGACAACAAGTATCACATTCACCTTTGGTACAGAAGGTTGTAGGTTGTATATCTCAAGATAATGGTAGCAAATTATCCAGAAGTGTCTGTACCTGAAATAAAGGAAATTGCCTTCAAATGATTTATTTTCATTTTGTAAAGTGATACAGATTTCGTCTGTTGGAATTCAAAACTTCAAAATTATTCATTTGGGTGCATGAGACTGGATTTAGTACAAATCCTCAAAATTAGTAAGCTTGTAACAGAAATCACCTGGCAGATTGCTTGTAAGTGACAGCTCAGCTGCACACATGTAAGAAACACATATACTCAAGTCTGTACAGGTATCAGCAATGAAAAACGTTATAGCAGAATTGTTTACAGGGTCAAGCCCCAGTGCACTCCCCAAGTTAGGGAATTCACTCCCACACTCTTTATACTTTATTATCATCACTGTTGTTGCATGTTGGAGAAAGGCCAGTCAGTTACACACAATGAAGAATTTCTCTCTCTCTATTTCTCTGGGACGCTGCATTCTCAGAGAACACAGTAAGTACCATTTGTCCCAGTGCTTTGACATAACATTCCTTGCAACACCTCTCAAACTGCATACATTGAAAAGAGGAACCAATGCACTTGAAAAAAATAGAAAATTCAGCTAAAAATCTGGACATTTAGTCAGCATAAAATTTGAACACCAAATAGCGCATGGCTCTTCCTGCTTCTGGTAGGAATGTGGGATATTACTCAGAAACACATTTTCTAACAGAGAGTGACAAAACAATGGTAAATATAAGCACATTACCAAAGAGACAAAAATGCCACCTCTTTCCTACCCAGAAACAGGGTAATATTCCTAGTGAAACTAACACAGTCAACAAAGAAAAATACATTTGTAGACATTAATGAACTGTATCACACAATTTTGCCAACAAGGTCATGTATTTATTTATTTTTCTTCTGCAAAAGGGAGTTGTAAGATGAGTGTCCTCTTCCTTTAAATTATTGTTGCAAGTAGTATGCTGATCATGTAATATGGTTTTCTGTGTAACAGACAGCTTCAAAAATCACATGAGATGAAGGGGACTCAGAAACTTGTGTAAAGGAACAAATCAAGCCTCAAACTAGGGAGATAGGGAGATTCTTCCAAAAATTAAGACATCTTAATCAGGCTGGAAAACAGGAACATTCTTCCAAAATAGGGACAGTTGAGAGGTCTGTTCCTTATGCTTTATCAGACAGTTTATTCCCATTATGTATCCTTATATAACTTGTCTTATTCCTTTGCTTTATTTTATTATTATTTTTGTTGTTTTGCCCTCCTGTTAATTTGTATTGATACTTGTCCTAATGTTAATTCATATTTTTGCTCCTGCTTAATCATATAAAAAAAAATCGTGAACTAGAAGAAGAAAATTTGAGCATAATCTTATTGTTTCTACATGATGCTGTCTCCTAGATTGTGCTATTAGGGGCACACACTACTGTGTTATGAGCAGTCTTAAACAGAACAACAACTTGTAAGCCTTTTTGTCTATAAGCTCATTATTTCTAAATATTGTTAGGCCCACATTTGTATCAGACTAACAAGATATGACAAGTATGATTTCTAGCACTGCCATTTCACAATACTGTTCCATATGGTAATATATTGACCTCAGAACTATCAGAAGGAACATAATTTTAAAATATTGCCTTATTTCATGAAATGGCTGTTTAGATAAGCCAGTGTGTTTTTGTGTACAGGTGGGGTATCTATTGCCATGACTTGGTTTAAGAGTAAATATGGATCACCCTAAGACTTGAGCTGAAGAAAAAACAGGATGAAACAATCAGTGGCCCTTCTCATCCATCTTGGGGTGCAGGTTTTGGGAACTAGTAGTATCAGTGCAGGTTCAGCTCCAAATGCAGGACCTAGCCATAGCACCTAGGTCTGGGATGCTTAAATGACAGATGCTTAAGAGGTCATGTACAGAAGTGTCTACCATGTATATTGTGCATATTTGCATGTGTGTTTTGTCAACTAAAACATGGGTTCTGACATGCTTTACAATAAGGATGATAGTCTTGGACTGTTGCTCCAATGCCCAAAAGGAACACCCAGTGCCTAACCTTTATCACAAGTAGCTACAAAACTTGGTTCCCCCAAGATGTCTCTAAAAAATAGTGAAGAATTGTGTCTCAAATCAGCCTGTAAGAATCTATTGGAAGTCAATAGTGTTTGCAGGATGAGACAGAGCTGGAAAACCTAAGGGCCTCAGAAGAGCTAATCAGAAGAGTCCATAGTTAACCTTAAGAAAAATGGTTTAGACCCATTAAGTGCATCAGGTAACAGTAATTCCAGAACCAGACTTGTAATATAAAGCCTCTCTCTCTCTCAGACTTTGAAATTGTCCCTTATAAGAGGCCACAAGCAGGAATGGGGATGCTCTGTAGCCCCCAGCTTGGGTGCCATATAGTTGGAATTTGTGTCAGTAGATGAGAAGGTCAGTACAGTGTAATTATGAGCTACTCACAGTATTCAGCCTTCTTGAACACCGTGGGGCAGTTTGGCAGGATGCCACCTACTGAAGTGGTTCTTCTCTAGAAAGAAGTGATTTGGAGGAGTTATCTGATTTCAACCAGCGAGGGGAATTCTCACTGAACATCTCTTCTATTCATGGATAGACCATAATGAACACCATGTTGTGAACACAAAGATGTCTACCCCCACTCTGCATGCCTGGAAAACTGCTCTTAGCTGAGCATGCAGTAAGTGGCAGTGAGGGGTGTGACACTCACTTCGATGAGGAATGTAACCCCTCAAATCTGCCCTGCCCCCTTGAACTCAAAGTCATATTATTGTCTCCAGTCATCACCAAGTGTACTAACATGGGACTGTGCAACCCAGTTCACGTACCTCATACCTATCACCCCCAAACACAGGTAAATGGTTTAGCTCCTCTTACCTATCACCCCCAAACACAGGTAAATGGTTTAGCTCCTTTTACCTATCACCCCCAAACACAGGTAAATGGTTTAGCTCCTCTTACCTATCATCCCCAAACACAGGTAAATGGTTTAGCTCCTCTTACCTATCACCCCCAAATACAGGTAAATGGTTTAGCTCCTCATACCTATCACCCCCAAACACAGGTAAATGGTTTAGCTCCTCATACCTATCACCCCCAAACACAGGTAAATGGTTTAGCTCCTCATACCTATCACCCCCAAACACAGGTAAATGGTTTAGCTCCTCATACCTATCACCCCCAAACACAGGTAAATGGTTTAGCTCCTCATACCTATCACCCCCAAACACAGGTAAATGGTTTAGCTCCTCTTACCTATCACCCCCAAACACAGGTAAATGGTTTAGCTGCATCATAGGTTCATAGGTTCATACTAGGCTATCTGCCCTAGGGCATTTATAAGCCTAGCCAGAATGTGTTTGGCTTTCGCCACCCATTTTAAATTTATTTTGCTATGCCCTTTTTCGAGGTTAGTATACTGTGCCTCTGTCTAACAGTGACACAGAAATGATACCCGGGGTAAACCTACGATCTCCCATCCACTCATCAAGATTCCTCTTGAAGAGAGTCAATGAGGGACTCTGCCTAACCTGGACTGGGATTTTATTCCAGAGTGAAGGGAGCCTCTGGGTTATGAATCTGTCCCTCCAGCATGTCCTATTTATTTCAGTGCTGAGGTTCAAGTCTCTCGAGCACGTAGCTCGATGGGATTTGGATTTTCTGAGGTGCAGCATGTCCATTAATTTCGGGTTGGACATGGCTTTGTACGTCAGGCACAGATCGCCTCTGAACAGGCGGTATGCCACTGAGTAGAACTGGAGTTTCTTTAACCGGGCAGCATATGGCATCTGTTTGAGCCCTTTGATCCTCTTGGTGAGGCACTTTTGGGGTCTTTCCAGTTGCTGCAGGTGTCTGGTAAGGTACATCCCAAAAGGGGCATTGTACTCAATTATGGGCCTGATGAGGGATGAGTAAAGAGGCACAATGACGTCCCCTGATCTAGATGTGAATCCCTTCATGATTAGGTGGGCTATATAAAATGTTTTTCTAACCACTTTGGCCACGTGGTTGTCAAATGAGAGATTGCTATCAACTTGGGTCCCCAGGTCCCTAATTACTTCTTCTGTACTTAATGGATTACCACCTATGTGGTAATTTGTGGGCACTTTGTTTTTTGTTGTGACATAGCCTTTAATTGGTGTTTTATCCCACTACACTGGAGCAAACAGTAGACCATTAATGATTTTGTTAGGTTTATATCTTAAAAGAGCAACATCGAGAGAAACAAATATCAGAACAGTAATAATATGGTTCAAGCACTTTGGCATATTGTCTTGGATTATAATGGGAAAAATAAACACACTCTACAGAAGATACTTTATTTGCATTCTTTGCTAGAGAATGTGTCACTGACTATATCGACATTAACTTTTATTTAGCAATGTAATTTCTTTGTTATTTTCCACAGTCAGTAAATATTTAACTGCTCTGTGTTTTCTGCCATGAAACCATATATGAACACTTTATATTTAGGGTATTTCTGTTTGTTCTGCTATCTATTTCATCACTTAGAATGTCTTCTGCCATTCCTGCCACCTTTATCCAGCATATCCTCATGCATTTTACTGCAAATAGGTTAGTGGAGATTGCTTCTCGCTTGCTAAATTCCCTCTTTGCTGTCAGGGTTAAAGATCTTGAGACCAAATCAAAGCTATACGGTGAAGTGTACAACCTGACATACCTGACACATTCTGATCATTCACCTGTAACGTGATCATCATTCTGTAAATTTTCAAAGGACAGTCCATCACCAGTTTGGCAGATAAGCTTCTTTTAAGCCCATGGACAATTTTCCCAGCTGCAAACAGTTCAAGTGATGTCTAGTTTGAACTGACTACTGTCAGATCACTGCATAACATCACCTTTTCTTTCAAGGGGAGTCTTCTTTCAGGTCCCCTTGTTGAAGGACAAGCCTTCACTGGTGTCTCTCATTTTTTGTTAGTTTATTCAGAGTAGTCCATATTCATACTGTGAACAAGATCAGATGCTTAGTAGTATATTTCCACTGCAGTCTTAGAACAAAACTTGATTTTGAATCCTGCTTGAGGGATAGTACATGGTGCTATTAGGCATACTGCAATATATGTACATGCAAATGCAAGCTGTGCCTTTTAACCATGATTTTCAAGGATGTCCCTGATCTGGGCTCATATATTTGTTCTATGATGACAGAGCAGTGATGATTACAGAAGGTAACCGTGCTAAACATAGAGGATTATGATTGGATCACCAATCTTAAATCACTCATAATGTGTTTATGATGTGGATGCTAAGAGTGAGAGGTGAATCTTGGCATTCATGTCAAGAACACATAATATACAGTTATGATTAGAGAACTGATCATAATTTTTGTAGTGCATGGAGATTTTATTTCCCTATGTACTACAAATTAGTCAAAAATTAGATTAAGAAAAACAAACAAAAAAATAAGATGCTTTATGCTGGCTTTGAAAGGCAAACCACTGAAGGAATGGTTGACATGCTAATGTAGTCCCTATTTAATGAAAACTGTTTAATTCAGAATGCACTGTGTAGTTTAACAGACATCAGGCAGAAACAGGATTTGAAATTAGGGTATTTCTGCCTGCTGTTGCTGCTTACTGGTCAGATCTATCTGCTTCTAGTGCAGACCAGACCTAAAAGTGAATAGGGGGTGCTTAACAATCCTCTAAGCTTTGTTAAGGATGAATATTAGTGCTTAGCTAGGATATTATGAGTATAATCACAGTGTTCCATGCACTACAATTTGTTTTTGTTCTTCAGAAAATACATGTTAATGTAAATATCATTCTGTAAACATTCTTCCTTAAAAATACATATACTGGCCGACAGATTCAATGCCAACTTTATTGCTCCCCCCCACAAAGGACCAATCACAATACCAGTAGATTACCAGGCACCCAGTATTACTGCTGCACAGGTTAAAACAGCACTGTCCAAGGTCAAGAATGCAGCTTCTATGGGGCCTGACTATATCCCTGGCTGTGTTCTACATGAACCTCACCTGTGTGCCCTGTTCAATCACAGCTTCACCTCAGGCTTTCTCCCTACTGAATGGTGCACTGCTACAGTCATCCCTCTCTACAAAGGAGGAGTGATTACAGACCCTGGAAACTATCGCCCCATTAGCCTGACAAGTCTGATATGCAAGGCTATGGAACGCATCATTATGGACCTAATAAACAAGGATATAGGGACTCTCCAAACTCTGGATCCTACACAGTTTGGTTTTGTGAAGAGTAGATCATGCCTGCTCAACTTGGTCGACTTCTTTGAGTCAGTCACCAGAGCTGCGGATGAAGGCAATGTAGTTCATACGGCCTACCTTGATCTGGTGAAAGGCCTTTGATACCATTCCCCACTCAGGAATCACAGAAAAACTCACTAAGCTGGGTATCAACCCCTATATCACTAGGTGGGTTGCAAACTGGCTCATAGATAGAATCCACAGTGTGAAAGTAGCTGACTCCAAGTCAGACTGCCGACCAGTCACAAGTGGAGTCCCACAGGGTTCAGTCCTGGGTCCTCTCCTGTTTGGTATGTACTTCTCTGAAGTCCAGGCCAACACAAAGGGACTCTGGCTGACAAAGTTCGCAGACGATTGCAAGTTGGGAGCTATTATTAATTCCCCAAGTGATGTTGACATCCTACAGAAAGGCCTCACTGAGACCAACGACTGATGTCAGAACCATGGCCTTAAGCTCAATGCAAAAAATGTGTCATCATCCCCCTTGGGAAAAACCCGGTTCCCTTGAATTTACCACATAGATAGTAGTCCACTGAACACAGAAGGCGTAATAAGAGCTCTGGGAACACAGGTTGACAGCAACCTCTCTTTTGACTACCACATTGCCACTGTAGTCAGAAAGTCCTTCTATGTGGCACATCTCATTACTAAGGGTTTTGCATCCAGGAAGAAAGAGGTCATTGTCTCCCTCTACTCTTCCCTCATTAGGCCAATCATCGAGTATAGTGACCCATTTGGCATGTACCTCACTAGACACCTGCAACAACTGGAGAGGCCGCAAAAGTACCTCACAAAGAGGATCCTAAGCCTTTAACACTTGCCCTATATGGACAGACTCAAAAACTCCAACTATTCTCTGTCTCATATCACCTACTTAGAGGTGATCTCTGCTTGACTTACAAAGCCATGTCTGACCATGTCTGTTACAAATGCTACATTTAGAGAAATCCCAATCCCTTTGCACCACACACTCCAGAGACCACAGCCTCATTACCACAATCAACAGAACATGCTGGAGAGACAGGTTCATGACCCAGAGACTGCCCATCCTATGGAATACACTTCCCATACATGTCAAGCAGAGCACCTCACTGGCCCAATTCAAGAGAAACCTTGATGAGTGGATGGGAAATAGAAAATTCACCCTGGGGATCACTCCAGTGGCTCTACTCAACAGAGGCACTAAGAACTAAGATCAGGTGGCACGATGCCAGGGTAATCCTATGGGCTAGGCTTGTAAAGGCTCCAGGGCCATTAGCCTAGTACACACCTATGAACCTATGAATCTATTTAAAAGCTTCTCCAGCTAAGGCAAGGATGTTTCACTATACCTGCTACACTGATAACCAGTGGGATTGTTCACTTCTATTTAAGCCTTAGAAGTCATAGATTTGTGGGCAGCTTAATTAAATTGAATGTGCCAGTTTATTTTATTTTACATTTGTTGACCGGGATAGTCTAACTGGATTTATGTCCATTTTCAGTAGAATCCCGGGGAGATAAGCTCCAAGAGATTACTAGACTACTAATATACAGGTACTAGTTGTTATACAGTTAAATACAACAAATTTTAAACAGTTCAGGAATCTTCACAGTTTATACAAAAAACATGTTAGAAGCATTAGATAAGATATTTTAGGCTTTATGTACAAGACTTCATTAGTAACTAGAAAGTAATTGTTAAACAAATGCATACTTCAAGTTTTAACAGTTGACTTTATTAATTGTAGCAAGTTGCACATCAGAAAGGTCTCACCCTAATGATACAGCTTATCTTTGCCTATTGGAAATCTGTATGTTTGTACTGAATGGCTGTCACTAGTGCCACTAGTGTCACTCAATTAGTTTGCATTGAGGTGACCATCTGGCATTCTTAACCTGTTTAGTTTTCAGACATTAGTTTTCTCTGCCATGTACCCTTTATGAGTTTCAAAATAAATCAGCTGTGCATTTATCTTTACTGCTAGTCTGTACCTGCTCAATTTAGAGAGATGTTTTGTTCCTAACTTCAGCAGAAAAACCTTTAGGAACGAAGGACGTGATCATAAAAATATTGGGAAACGAAATTAGAAAAATAGTAATAATAATACCATCAGCATTCCTCTGTCATGAAATGCAGCTAATATTTTTGTTGGTTTGAATTCGTGAAAGTATAAAACATTGCACAGTGCAGGCTGTGCTACATATTTTAGCTCCCCACCTTCAAACCCCCCACCCCACACCACCATGATCCCCAGCATGCACACACACACACATCTCATCTCTCAATCTCTTAGAGCAAGAAATGTGGACAAAGCCATAAATAAAAGTGGGACAAAGGTCCCAAAATAGGGATAGTTTTTAAATATTGCTCTTACAAACTTAGAAAGTTGACAGAATAACAGGTTTTGCATTAGCATGACTTTTCTGGAAGGTATGAAGTCTGAAACTCAAATGTCTGTTATTTTTTTTTCATATATCCTGGACTATAGTTCATTACTAAACTAACTGCCCTTGTGAGCCATTTTAAGCCTAGCTAATTATCCCATATGAGACTCAAACCGTGCACCTTGTGTTTATAAGACAAACACCTTAGCCATTAAGCCACCCTCCTAACCACTTTTCTAACTTCAATGTTTAATGATTTGCCACAAATTTGCCAGAAAATCACAATTTTATGAAAAACTGACCAAAATATGAGGCAAAAAATGGGGACATTCTGCAAAAATCTGTACAGTTGAGAGGTATGAACACACACACACACACACACACACACACACACACACACACACACACACACACACACACACACACCATGCTGCAGTGATGGGTGGCACACAGCAACCAGGATGGCGAAGGCAGTGAATTGCAGAGCTAATGACAACATGAAAGGGGTATTCCGTAACTTTACTTGTAAAAGAAAAGATAAAATGCACAAAAAGGTTGTGTACTGGAATAACTGCAGCAACAAGGTGCATAATATAAACAATGAAGAGCACTTCCAGGGTTTAACAGGTAAATGTTGTTATGAATTCAGTATTTAGTGTGTTTATATATCAGCCCAGATGGCCGCCAAATGCTGCCTTGAACGTGTCTGAAGAGTGAAGCTCTGCTTCATCATACTGATCATAGCGTTATCTGAGCAAACATGCTTGGTGAAGAATGTGGATGAACCCATAATCCCATGGTAATGTGCCTACTTCTGATGAAGTGCAGTGGTCCTCAGTGGTCATGTTTGTACATGGCAGCAACAGTTAACATGTCTACTGGGCAATTGTTATGAAAGTAAAAATAACAGAACCCTCCCCATACAGCAAATAAGGACAAAACTGATCATTAGAATTTCTGTTGTGGAAGGGTCAGATATCCTCATTATTTCAACATCAGTGTAGGAAGGGTACAGTTGTATTTTTAAGGCTTGTCACATTTAATGTAAGGTGTCCAAGCACACCATAATAAAATAATATGCAACCGCAAATTCTCATTTATATCACTATCAATATGTCTGTCTAGCTATATATCTATATCTATATATAATTATCTATCTATAGGTGTAGTGACATCATACCTCTCAACTCTCCAGATATTTGCCTCAAAATTTTGGTCTGCTTCTCATAAATTTGTGGTTTTCTGGAAAATCACTGGGATGATCTGAGGAATGAAATCACTAAATAGTAACATACATTTGAGTTTCAGGCTTCATTTTCTTTAGAAAATACATGTTAACACAAATGTTGTTATTCTAGCTACTTTAAAAGTTTATAAGAGCAATATTTAAAATGCGTCCCTATTTTTGGCCCTTTGTTTCCCCCATTATGTTAAAACTTGTCCAGATTTCCAGGGCTAGGAAGTTGAGAGGTATGACTGACACTATTCCAAAATGCTTAAGGTTGACATGAAAAAGGTCAAGAAAAAAGTATAAAACAGCTAATATTAGCTGAATCAGTGCTACACCAACGAGGGGTATATGCCCTTTCCCCACTTTATAGTGACCTTGGAGTATGTATATTTAATTAGCTGGGTGTGTGGGGAGCTTGCCTCCTTGCAAAAATATTGTTTTTTTTTGTGTGTGTTTAGTTTCTATTGACCTTTTGGTTTAGACCTTTTTTCTTGTCAAATTTAAGCAGTTTAGATTAATGTTACTAAATCACTAAATCCATATACATATATATATATATATATATATATATATATATATATATATATACATATATACATATATATATATATATATATATATATATATATATATAGATAGATATATATGTAGTTTCACTTCACAACCTCAAAATACTGAAATCTTGAATTTCAGTATCTAGAGACGAAAGTGTCGAAAGTGCAGTTGCCTGAAACTGCATATGACCGAACTTGGAACTGTAGAATCCGCGGTTGTGGTGTTGCGCTATGTGATGCGTGGTTTACTGTCTCTGTGAGTGTGGTGGGAAGTTTTAGGTGTAGTTTAGGGTAGGTAGGTAAGAGTGTGAGTGCGTAAGTGTCGAAAGTGCTGGTGTTTGTACATATGCAGTGTTTGTTTGTGCAACGGGAATGTGGAGTGTGTAGCATTGAGTTTAGTGTCTTTTTCTTTTTAGTGTGACCTCAGAGTTTGTATATATAAGTAGCGGGGGTGTGGAGGGTGCAGCCCCCACAATGGGGGTGCAGGGGGGCTTGCCCCCTGCTTATATGTAGGTTGGGTAGGTTTGATTTGTATTTTTGTGTGTGTATGTATTTTGTTGATTTGTTGTAGGTTTGGGGAGGAAGGTGTATGTATGTTTGCTTATGTGGTAGAGGGTGTATTCTAAATCAGAGCATCATATACTGAAAGTTCGATATTCTGAAGTTTCAGGATTGTGATGTTCATTTTTTATGGGGTTTTGTGATTTTGTGGTTTAGGTACTTTCATCACAAGATACTGAAATTCGTTATGTCAGTATTTCAAGATTGTAAATTGAATCCATATATGTGTGTATATATATATATATATATATATATATAAGTGAATCCATATATGTGTGTGTGTGTATATATATATATATATATATATATATATATATATATATATATATATATATAAATATATATATATATATATACATATAAGGGCCTAGGGGTGTTTTATACACTAGATGGCAGAGCTGTATTAGTGTTCAGAAATATCTTCTTGACTATAGGATAACAGTTGAGAGAAGATATTTCTCTGGAAGGGTCAGCCAGATACATGTCCATCTGAGAAGATATGCTGACATTGGCTGGCGTCGACTCTTTGAAGCTGAAGAAGCTGTCTTTGGCAGTTAATGCAGAAGCTTCAGATGACCCATGTGCAGGTTCATCCAGTTTCTGCATGGAATCAAGGAGCAGAGCCTTGCCTCTGAGTTTCTGCTCTTCAGTGTCCATCCATCGCAAATGGAACTGTGGATGCACTATACTAGCCAGAATGAGCTCTTCACGCTCCAGAAAATGATTGAACCGAGCCTCAATGCCTTTAAGAAGAGCATCAACTAGTGGCACAACAAGCTTTATAGACTGCCTGACTTCAGACAACTTATTTTTCAGGCATGTAATGGTGGGGATCAGGATTCCTATGAAGCTTTTCAGCTCTGACTGCAGGATGTTCATAGCCATTGCCAGGGGATGCATTGCTTGCACAAACTCAGCAACAAAGGTAATTTCTGTAGGCTTGAAGATGACAATTCCAATCATTCAGCAAGCCTTCACCCTGAGTTTCAATGAGGTGAATTCTCTCCATTGCATAGAAAGTGGGATTCCATCGTGCTGCATTGGGAATAATCAATGCCACATCAGACTTATTTTGAGCCACTTCAGCAGCTTGGGTGCTGTGACTAGTTTTGTTCCAAGCAGCATAGCATTTGGCCATGGTGCTTCGCATGATCTTTTTATACTGTGCATCATTACAAGCAGATTCAGCATCTTGCATGGCAACTCATCTCAGATGGGGAGGCAGTGAATAGGTGTTCTTGCTTTGCCCTGACTGACTCAGCATGGCTGTCGCTCTGTTGTAAATCACTTCGCCATCATCATCCTAATCTTGGGACAGAATGCTTGTAGTCTCAGATCTCTCACATTCTGAGAAGACAGTGAAAGCCTTTACAAAATTGCTGCCATTGTCAATAATTGTTGCACACACCTTTTGCTCTATCTTGTACTTGATGGGAATGCTCTCAAGAGTTGATGCTTTGAGATCATATGTATGCCCTCCTTCCCTGTAATCTGCAGCATGACAAAGCAGCTGACTTTTTTGAAGTGTGTCACAGTCGATCCAGTGGGCGGTGACACCAAAGAAACTACGATTCTGATGGGTCCAAATGTCGGCCGTAGTGTGCTGCATACTATCAACATTCGTGCTAGAAGAAGCTGAAAGCATGGTATCATTCTTTAGCATATCCATGTACTTTTCTATAAGATCATATATCTGCCAAATCTCTGTGTTTTTGCTTAAAGTTAAATCACTGTCTCAAAGCAAAATCTTTCTCACTGCATCATTATTAACACCACACACAAGCTTGTCTTTTATCAACTAATCTCTCAGATCACCAAATCTGCACGGTTTTGACTTGTTTCTCAAGTCAGTTATATGTGCTGCAAATGTTTCACCAGGCTTTTGATGTCTTGTGTAAAATAGTGCCTTTCCACTATAATATTCATTTGAGGTTGCACGTTTCTCTAAATTTGTGTTTTAAGCATTCAGAGTCTTCTCGCGTTTCAGCCTTTATCACAATATGGCAGTCTTCCCCCTTCTCTACATAAACAGCAGGTGCATACACAAATAAAAGCTCTCTCTCAATGGCTTCTGAACCTGCTAAATTGAGCAGAATAAATGCTTTTGTATGTGCGTCCTTATCAGAAAAAGCAGCCTGTATGAAAATATCATATTCTTGCCCAAACACTCTCCAGTTTTCAGCAATATTATTATCAAACACAAGCGGATCAGGTTTGTGAAATCCCTCTGCCATGCCAAATAAGTGTTAAACACACACCAACAACTTGTGATTATATTCAGCTGTATGTACAACATACTTTGAAATAACTGTACTCTTTGAAAAGACTGTTCTGTAATACTGCACACACTGACAACACTTTGTACACTTTAGATACTTTGAATAGCTTTAGTTAATGTGAAAAAGTACAGTTTTCTCTTTTTTGAACATTGTATATGATTCTGATATTGTTTCAAATGTTTTCATAATTATTTCAAGTACTTTTTTCAGTATGTCACAATTTTGAACATTTTTTTTTATTCAGTAATTTGTTTGGAATGCTTTGCTTTATATTCATTGAGGGAAAAATCATTTAAATGAGTTTAAGAACCTGGAAATATTCTCTGACCTGCTTATGGGTCATTTGCAGTTGTTTGAGCCACTCTTGTATATCCCTGCATTTCTGACTGTGCGCCTCATGGTTTTAAGATGTTTTGACTTTGGATCCCATTCTGAGAACATGTCACTCATCTTGTGTATTCAAATAAGATGATGAGGCCTGGGTATTCATTTAAGATATTTATTACACACAAACACACTAGGATAGATGACTGGAACATAAAACTTAAGCGAACTAGCTAACTGACTGACTGCTATACACATACATGCTTTCAATCCAGCTGCTTACACAAAATGGCACTCTGCTTGCATTACACAAAATGGCACTCTGCTTGCATTACACAAAATGGCACTCTGCTTGCACGAGCTCAGTACTTTCTGTACATGTGCCCATGAACTACAGTGGCTTTAAAAATACAACACACACACTATGATCTACACTCCCTGTGTTTGAGTGGGTTTCCTCAGGGTATTCCGATTTCCTCCCACATTCCCAAGACATGCTGCAGGTGGATTAGACATTTTAAATTTGCTTTAGGTGTGAGTGCGTGCATGCGTGTGCCTTCCGAAGAAGGTTGAATGCTGGGCTGGCAACTCAACAATGTAAAACTCAACTACTACTTGTTCTGCAGACTGATGATCCACCGTAGTAATCCCTAACAGGCACAGCCAAAAGGAGAAGAAGACGACTAGTCTTTACAGATAATAATTAAAACAAACCAGCCAACAGCACAAGACCTATAAAAAACTATCACATTTTGTCTATTTTCAGCAACTAAAAATCTAAACCTGAAAAGAATTTTAAATAGAACATAAAATATTGTCAGGACAAAAGTTGGTTGATCATAGATTCACTTGAAGTGTCCTGCTTGGTGCAGTTGATTGGGGCATTGGGTGCTCAGCTCATGAGTTTGATTCCGACTGATGGTGGTATGAAGAACCAATGCCATTTATTATACTGCAAGGTAAGGATATGGCAGGCTAGAATTGTCCAGTGTTAGGGGATGTTTTAGTGGGTGAGAGTCCCACAGTACCAGGGCAGGACTGGAGTCTGGTCATCATTAACTTTCACCTCCTTGCAGTGCTAAAAAAATGAAGTAAATTTTGCTCTAGACTAATTCTAATAATCTGTTATGAATGCTATGTGTTGTGCCAATATTATGTTGTAATTTTTTATCCAAATTGCCACTTCAAAGTGTCTATTACCTCCTAACATCTGATTACTATTCATACTATGTAGGGACATCAGAAGTTTTACATCCCTGTTTAGGAGGCTATATCACCCACATTGAGAACCAAAAGTAACTGAAAAGTAACTCGCATTTAAGTTACTAGTTACTAAAAATGTAATATATTACTATTACTAGTTACTATTTTGAAAAAGCAACTAGTTATATTACTAGTTACTAGAAATTGTAATATATTACAGTAATATATTACTTATTGTAATAGATTACTCCCATCATCATGGTTAAGGATTAGCTCTATTGCAGTTGGTGAAGCCACAAGTCATAAAATAAGTTTCCTTATAATATCATTCAAGATATTTCTCTTCTCACATAAGAAACCATCAATATATTCCATTTATCCATTTCTGGCTGTATTTTTGTGTGGAATAGTGATCCACATTCATATCAGTGGGAGGTGCTAATTCACTTCAGCAGGTCTTTAAATAGGTTACATAAGTGATTATTTCTACTGTATTTATAAGGTAAGTTATGGTTTCTTTTTAATTGTTGGTAATTTTTGCATTGTTTTTCAAAAGTGGTAAACGATATGTTATGATTTATTGGAATTATTTAGTTTTTTTGCTTTACTTATCTTTTTTTTTTTTTTGTTATTTTTTTTCTCCCTGCTTTGTGGACCATCATGGTCTCATTTCTCCATTTGCTCTGTTATTCCATTTTGTCCCAAGGGAGAAGAGAACTCCTTTGGTCAATTTGTTCCTCACAGGGGCATGAGCTGTGTAAAGCCATCAGCTACCCAAGACAATCTGAGATGGACTTTAGGGCCCTAACCCCACTGTACATGCCCAGTATCACCCAAAAGTTTAATATGCAATGGGCATCAGAAAGGGAAGGTCACTCTCTTATGCAAGTGATGTAACCATCTGGTGTGCTGCTCAGTCAAAGTCAGCACTCCTGCAGGGTTTCCAGTCTCCACTGCAGATTTTGTTATTTATTATGCCCTTTTAGGTTAAGGTCCATTTTGCCAGTATTGCCATTTTGCAGTTGGCTAGTTGAAACTGTAATTTTCATTTACTTATTTTTTAACTTCACTCTGAACTCCCTGAAATATCTTGCCTCATATTCAGTCCACAGAACTTCACAGATGTCAGTCTGTAAGTAACTTAATTGGAACAGCATTTTAAAACTGCACCTGAGTTTTTCCTCCAATTATATTTGCACACTGTTTGTGTGACAGCACTCATTAAGTGCTCTCCTGGCTTTCAAAGCCGGTAATGTACACTCTTTTTCGTTTGTTTGTTTTTGTTTGTTTGTAACTGGTAGTACATGAAGCAGATATAACTCCATGCACTACAAAGAGTTATAATCAGTTCTCACCAATCCTAACCAACTGTTATGTGTTCTCTACATGGATGTCAAGATTTACCTCCCAAACCTCACTCTCAAGGTGAATTTCCTGACATCTATGTAAAAAACACACAATAATATGGTTATGATCAGACACCAGATCATAATCCTCAACACCGGACAAATAGTTTGCAGTGACAAGCACTGTCCCCAGAGTTGCAAACCTAATACTCCTGACATTGCTTTATATTCTCACTCCAGCTCTCTAATGAATAAAAAGGGTCTGTTGCCATGGATATGAAATTTCCCACTATCTCTGTTACCAGCTTGGTGGATACGGGCCTTCTGAGGCAATGCAGAAATTGCCTCATGTTTCTGATAACCAGTTAATTCTCAAACAAACTGATATGGTATATGAGAGATGTATTTACGCAATGTCACTGGAGGCAAAGCTCTCACATAAGGCTGGGAGGGTGGCCTAATGGTTAAGGTTTTTGCCTTACAAACACAAGGTGCAGGGTTTGAATCTCACAAGGGATAATTGGCTAGGCTTAAAATGGCTCGCAAGGGCAGTTAGCTTAGCACTAACCTATGAACCTACCCATTGTTACCACTGGTAAACATTTAAGGGTTGGGAGGGTGGCCTAATGGGTAAGGTGTTAGCCTTACAAACACAAGGTGCAAGGTTTGAGTCTCACAAGGGATAATTGGCTAGGCTTAAAATGGCTCACAAGGGCAGTTAGCTTAGTACTAATCTATGAACCTATAAACCTATGAAAAGTACTCCTAATGTCAATAAGGTTGTCAGTGGTACCCATCACACAAAATTCAAAGCAGGCATATAGATCCACATATGCTGAGGCACTTAAATGTAACTTTCCTAAAACAGAAATATCTCCTAGGTGAAGTACACATAACAAATACCCTCAGCAGCCCCCAATGCAGTCTTTCAAAACAACATCCACATCACCACATAGAGCCAGATCTCATGGAGCCTTTACCTCTAAGCCCATAAGGCAAGCCACCAAACAATCCAACATTCTGGTCATTGGAGACTCCATCATGAGACACACTGATGTCTCTGTCACCAGGCTGAGTAAGCAGAAAGTCACAGTCAGTTGCTTATCAGGGGTAGGATCCACCACATTACACATGCACTCAGATCATTGGACCACAACTACCAGTATGACTCAGTCATAGTCCATGTGTCAGTAAATGACCTGAGACATACCTTCCTAGACTATATGAAGAGAGACGTCAAGGACCTCTCAGAATATGTGTCTCAGGCTGGTAGGAGTCTAGCATTGAGCAGCATTTTACCTTCTCCAAGGATGATGCCACTATAAGAGCAAAAGATGATTGACTTTAATAACTGGCTTAGTTTCTGGTGTCATTCTAACGGGGTGCAGTATTTGTCAGCTTGGAAAGAGATGGTCAACAGACCACACTGCTTTGCCAGGGATGGTCTGCACCTCTCCCTTCTAGGCTTTCAAATATTAGCTAAAACATTGTCTTCCCCCATACTGCCTTTTTTAGGAAATGCCAAACTGAAACTACTTCCGATGTAGCAAATCAAAACCAAGAAAATCTAAAGGTATTATTGCTCATTGCTTGGAGTCTAAACAAAAAACTCCACTCCCTAGAAGCTGTCTTCTCCGTAGAAAATGCTGATGTCTGTGTGGTCACTGAGACATGGTTTAAAGCCACAGAGAGCACATCAACAGTGCAAGGTTATAATGCCTTCCACACATTTAAACCAGCTACTACACAGACAGGGACTTAAAGTGGAGGTGCCTCTATTTACATCAGAAATAAATATACCTCAAGGCTGGTCAAACAGGGCAATGCACTTGAGCTGCTCCATGTTCAAATCACCAATCCAATATCACTTCCTTGCCAGCTATAGGTCCCCCTCTGTGACCCAGGAAACCCATACCATGTATTTAACCTTATTGGAAACACTCACCATCCAACCCAATACCATATTCATGGGTGACTGTAATTACTCCACTATTAACTGGGAATCCTATATGACACCAAAAGTACAGGCACAGAGATTCCTGGATTTTGTAAACACAAACTCTCTGAACCAGGTATTCAGTACACCAATCAGGGGTGCAGCCATACTGAATCTTGTCTTCACTAATATGGGAGAGTGCTGCACACCCCCTACTGTAATGTCTTCTCTGGTAAGGTCAGATCACAAAATGGTCTCCTTTGAAGTAAAAATAAAACCTGGACCCCTAGCTAAACCTGTAATATTCAGGAACTACTCTAAGGCTAACCTCCTGCTATTAAGTATTAAACGGGTAAAATTTCAAGCCCCATAAACCCTAAGAACACTGCTGCCTATGCAGAACTATGCACAGAAACCCTGCACAAGCATGTTAATAGCTGCATAGAGGCAGCTGTACCCATACCTCTCAACTGTACAGATTTTCACAGAATGTCCAGATTTTTGCCTCATATTTTTGGTTCATTTTTCATAAAATTGTGGTGTTCTGGCAAATCATTAAAGCCTGAAGTTAGAAAATAATGATAGCCATTTGATTTTCAGACTTCATACCCTTCAGAAAATTCATGATAATGCAAAACCTGTTGTTTTATCAACTTTCTAAGTTTTTAAGAACAATATTTAAAAAATGTCACTATTTTTGGGCCATCATCCTACTTTTATTTATGGCTTTGTCCAGATTTCTTGCTCTAAGAGTTTGAGAAGTATGGCTGTACCCACCAGGAAGAAGTAAAGAACTAACTCAAAAAAAATAAGCCACCCTCCTGGTGGAATCACAAAATCATTAGGCTGTATAACAGGAAGAAGAAAATCATGGCAAAAATAAGGAGGTGCAGTACCCAGCAGGAGAAAAGCACTCTCATCAAACTAAACAAACATCACAGAGGACAAATAAAATCTACCACAGCCAAATTTGAGGTGACTTTGGCCTGCCATGCCAAGGACAACTGCAAGGCATTATTTAGCTATGTCCGCAACCTCAAGGGAAATATACAATTGCGTGCAGAGCTCATAGTAAATGGAGCCACCTATACTGAGCCAGAAGATACAGCAAACTTACTGTCCAATAAATTCAGCTCCAGCTTTACCCCTGCCTCCCCTAAATCTTCCCTCGGGAAATACCATCAAATATAACTCCCCCTGCTGTCACTAATGAACAGGTCCTTAATGCTTTCTCTAAAGCCAAGAACACTGCATCAATGGGCCCAGACAATATCCCAGGACGTCTTCTAAATAGCATGAAACATGACCTATCAGGGCCTCTGGAATTGTTATTTAACTATAGCCTTCAAACAGACTTCATACCTCATGAATGGAGAAAAGCAACAGTCATACATCTGCACAAAAGTGGGGCATCTAAAGACCCTGGAAACTAAAGACCCATAAGTCTTACTAGTCTTATATGTAAAGCCATGGAAAGAATTATCATGGAAATGATCAATACTGATATAGTAAACCTCCAGACAGTGGACCCAGCCCAGTTTGGTTTCATCAAGGGCAGATCATGCCTACTCAGTCTTGTGGATTTCTTTGAGAAGGTCACCAAAGCAATGGATGAGGGCAAAATGGTTCACACTGCCTACCTTGACCTGGCCAAGGCATTTGACACACTAACCCACTCAGACATTGTTGACAAACTCAAGAGGTTAGCTACAAGCTTGGATGTCACCTGGTGAATAGCCAACAGGCTCACGGACAAGACCCAGGAAATTAGAATTGGGGAGTTCACCTCTGCAAAGAAG